>NC_028648.1:25118543-25144735 GCF_001406875.1 Solanum pennellii | reverse complement strand
GGGGGGGGGGGGATGATCATGTTGTCTTCTTCTGGAAGAACGATCATAGGGGGATGGCCTACTTCTAATTGCAGTTCTACGTTGTGAGTTACTCATTGTTCAACATCAGAATTTCTAAGTAGGATTTTTTTTATATTTTTGAAGAAACAAAGTATGAGGGTGAAGATCAGAGTATATATAGAGATGGATATTCCTAGTTTGTTTTCTGCAAACTTAAGGTAAAGTTTCCTTATTTACTTCTCCTACGATTTAAAGATTTTATTTCCTATTTTATTTACTTCTCCTACGATTTAAGGAATTAATTTCCTTTTTTTTTGTTTTGTTTTGGAAACTTAAGGCGGAAACAAAAAGTTTCCCCCTATTTTATATATTTCTCCTAGTTTCTTTAGGAATAGGATATAATTTAAGGTAAACAGAAGTATAGGGAACATAATTAATTTCCCATTAATTATTTTTTAAAATAGAGGGTATTTAAATAATTAGTAAAAAAGTATATATATAAAAGAAAAATAATAGTAGTGTCACCAAGAATTCTTCAATGGCTTTGCTGATCGCTAAGTGGTGCGTACAATTCCTCCAATTGCTCAACCAACACAGAAGAAATGGTCAAAGCCAAAACAGCACACCAGGCCTTAACATCTGTAAGATATCAATAAAACAAGTAGTGTAAATGTGTTGGTGGTATCAATAAGTCATTGAAGTCTATACAATAGTTATAATTTGAGCAATAATTTGATATTGCTCAAATTATGGCTTCTGTTTCTTAATATTTGAATAACAAAAGGCAATGACTTATACAGAAAACAGATACAAGATCATTGTAAGTTTACGTTAAGACTTTAATACATTGACGCAACACCAACCCAAATCTTGACTCATTATAATCAATAAGCACACAGTACATTTATTTCCTTCTATAAACACTCCATCACAACATCAATCGTATGCAAACTCAATTGAGTGACCAACATGCAACTCTCTATAATGATAAATTATTCAGTCAAGCGGTGAAAAAAAAAAGCAGCAGTAAATAAGGGACTGAACAGGTACTCTGAGCTAAGCATCAAGAAAGATTAAGGAATAATCTTTAGGAGAATGACGAGAGAAAGATGCATAAAATGGTGAACTGATGATCAGAGATATACCGTAAACCATTTTTTCTCATCGTCTTTCAAATGCCACTATTCAGTAGAGAAGAAATACTTCACTCGTGAAAGAATAGAGTCGTGAGCAGGATCATATGGATAGTCCTTTGATGGAATCTCCAGAATGGTTGGGATTGGTTTATTGTAACTATCAACCAAGAATCTCATCATGTTTGCAACCTGAATATGAAACAGTAGACATATTAGCTACAAGTTTGATGCAAAATGGGAGAAGCTTTTATTCGAACTGAAGTATTTATTAGAGCAACTGCAAGTAGTGGCAAAAGAGAAGCAGTTAGTTTCCCACAAGATCGAAGCATTCATTTTTGTATGCAGAGGATAGAGTCAATTTAGACAAACAGTCCTCCTCTCTGCAGTCAACAAGCTGGCATTATATGGAAATGACTCCTCAATTTTGCTATTTAGACGCCATTCAGGTTAAAAAGGCAGCCTGGTGCTCAAAGCCTCCCGCATTGGCAGGGTCCAAGGAAGGGCCCGCACCCCAAGGGGAAGGGGTGTGATAAAGATAACCAGCTACTCTAATGCAAGCATTAATGGCTGCTTCCACAGCTCGAACCCGTGACTTATAGGTCACACGGAGACAACTTTATTGCTGCAACAATGCTCCCCTTCGAGGGCCAGACACCATGCAAGGTTGACTTTGAAAATACAAGTGTACCAGGCAAGTGGTGGAACTGTCGCACAAAAGTTTTTTTTCGACGCTTAGCTTCCTACATCATACTTGGATTAAAATTTATTTTCCGCTTCTCAATCAGGTTAGTCAAGCTACCTTTGGGTCTAGGACAGTTTATTTTTCCTTGTGATGAGCAACTGCACATGTTCAAAGCTACTCCGTCTTACCTCCAATCAGCACTAACATGCTAATTATTCGACATTCTCCATGTCAAAGTCAAAACCAGCAGTTGAAATGATGTTACGGATGCTGCCATAAACAAGAGGCAAAATAGAATAAAAACTCACATATTGGCTGATTAGCGCTATCGCAATGTCCTCCCTTGTGGTGAATATTTTAAAAGCATCTTCAATCTGATGCTTCACTGTTATATCTAAACCATAAGAAACGGAAATATACATTACATTCTTTCTTTAAAAAAAACAAATTAGAGTGATGCAAAATGTAAAAGCTCCATCACTGAAAAGGACTTAAGAATCCTAATCAAGCAACCTTAATTTTATTTCTTCCATATTCCAGCTATGAAATCTCAATATTATAGAGAACAAAAAGTTGAAAACATACTTGAATTGACAATAGTATAGTTAGTTTTCCTCCTCAAATCAACATTGCCAACTCTTGCTAGTAAAAATCCAGTGATTGTATCCTACATTATCAAGTTCGCAAGTACGCTAATGACAATATGAATATAAAATTCAAACTTTCTTGTAATTGCAATAAGATAAAAGAACACGACTTGTCAGTAAGGGGCCATAACACTACCAGTATACTTGATACCTACTATTTCACTTTGCAGTTTGTTAGAATCAGCAATAAGCAAATGTATTGAAACATTATGCAGGACATCTATATGGACAGGAGGGGTAGATGCATCCAGGAAGGCATTGATTGCATGGGAGCAACTATGTAGTTCTTCAACTGCAGGGGGGCTCAATTTACTGTATATCTAAACATGGAAAAAGGCTGCAATAAGCAAGTTACAATGGAGTTTGAGTACTAAAAAAGATAGACTATGGGTGAAATGGGTTCGTATGCACTATGGGAAACAAGGAACCTTATGGGGTGTTCTAGCCCCTCAAGCTTCATGGATGGTGAAAGAGGAATATACTCCAAATGCACAAAATACTAGAGGTTATTGGCTGGAATGAGCAGTGTTATCAAATGCGGAAAGTGCAAAAAAGCTCTAAGGTTCGTGGGGGCTTTAAGCGCAAAGCGCAAATAAAGTGTGGGCTTTAATGAAAAACGGCGCAAAGTGAGAAAGAAATACAAATACATATGTTTAGTTAGTCCAAAACTAATAAATATAAACATGAATGACAAATATATGACCAATGAAATTGAATTATTTTTATTATAAAGTGAAACATTAATTGTTTAGTGTCAACTCTTCACAAGAGATCCATTGGCAAGGAAAAGTTTGTCTTAGAACCTTGATGACGACACCAAAGCGCACATAAAGCGAGGCGAAGCGCTTGAGCCTCGCTTCAAGGCTTAAGCGCGCTTAAAGCGCGCCTTTGATAATACTGGGAATGAGGAGTAGGTCAACCAGATTGATAAATTTTCTATAAAACAACTATATAAAGATCATAGAGGAGATTACCAAGAGGTGGACTGGAGGAGACTGACTTGTAACAATGCAGCTTGTCCTGAGGGGATTTCCATATACTTTAGCATTGCAAAGCAGGCTGCTCACAAGGGATCTATTAGCAACATGGGGCTGTGTAGAAGATGTCCACTGTGTCCTATGCGGAACTGAAGATGAGAGCCATAATCATATATTCTTTCGGTGTCTGTTCTCATCTTAGGTGTGGCAGAAGGTACTCTGTCGGCAAAGTATCCACAGGGAGGCTCAAGGACGCGAAGAGGAAATAACTTGGGTAAATGCCCAATGCAAAGGCAAGCAAACAAGAGCTGAGGTATATAGGATGGCACTGGCTGCAAGTGTTTATCTTATTTGACAGAGAGGAACCAACGAAATTTCCAAAAGATAACAAGAACCCCTGCAATGCTGGCAAAAGAGGTGCATATGAGAGGAAGAACAAAACCAAGACGAAGCTATGTATTGCAAACTCTGAATTTCTACCCTGTGTAGATGCTAGGTACTTAGCTAGATTTGATAGTGAAATTGTAGTAAGGAACTGGTAGTATAGATAGTAGAGATTGAAAGTTGCGGCAAAACTGGGAGCTTTCCAGTTTGCTTGTGTTACTGATCTGTAATGTGTTAAAACTGATCACTGAATGCACATAAACAAATGAAGAATTATGGAAAAGCTTGAAACTCCATTACAAAGTTCTCAGAGAAAAACTATACATTGAATAACATACTAGAAGTTACTAAGCTACTGCTCTACTGCAAATCATCTGTATCACACCTTGTATACATATGATTACTAAGCAACTTGCATAAATGAAAATATCTTCTAACAGATCTCTAACTGACTAACAGTCGACTAAGCTACTAGGCTTAAATAACTAACAGTGACAGCTGGACTAACTAACATTGACTAACATCGTAACAACTGAAATGTAAATCAGCTCTTTGCAATCTCCTTGTTGTATTTTCCAATATAATGCTCATTTGGTAATGAAAGATTTTACTTACCCAAAAAAAAAAGAATCAGCAACAAGATTTTAGAATATATTCAATCCAATGATACAATTAAATATTTATACACCATCATTTACTACAACGAATCCGTTCAACAACAACATACTCAATATAATCCCACAAGTGAGGTCCGGGAGGGTAGGGGATTTACAAGACCTTATCCTTACCTTTATGGGTAGAGAGGTTGCTTTTGATAGACCCTCTTTTCGACAGAAAAGAAAGAAAAAGTGAAGCGTGGTAGCAAGAAAATATGACACCAAAACAGCAACTAATACTAATGCACATAGAAGAAAAAGAAAGGAAGTGTTGACAACAATCTGCTACCTACTAACCTTCTAACCTAATCATGACCACCACTTTTTTTAGGTAACACATTCAAATTGTAAAGATAGATATGAAAGCATATTGATTATTAGTGAAAGATTAAATAGTGAATCACCTCATCAGCAATCATAGCAATGAAGGCTGAGTTATTTGTTCTGACGATTCACCATCTCAACAAATGATTGTAATAGTAGTCTACGAGAGGATCCAGATAATATACTAATTGAATCCAGACGAAACAGGAAACTAAACAGACTGAAAGAAACTCTGAATAGCTTACAAAGTTCGAGAAATCTCGTGTGACCGTCGCCGTCATTTCTAAATTTGTGAGTGGCATCCTTGCGTAGGGGCATGCTAATCTTCTCTCTAACGTTCCAAGGGACGAACTCCATTGCTTCGCTAGGGTTCTTATTCTGCTGTAAGCTTCGTAATGAGCTCGGTGTGGATTGTGGAACAAACATAGAAGATAGATAAGAAAATTGAATATAAACTTTAACAATTTTGATTAATATTTTAAAATATATTTTTTTATTATATTGATATGTAAAAAATTATAAGTTATAGTACTTTTGATATAATTTTTGAATATATAAATTTTTTGTTTAGAATATTAAATTAATATAATTTTAAAAATTAGTCAATTTGACTTTCGAAAAACGACAAGTAAAAATAAACAGAAGGAGTGTATCTCTTAAGGCTCTATTTAAATTTTAATGACTATTTTGACAAAAAGAAAAAAAGTCAAAATATTTAATTATTAAATTAAGTTAATTTGAGACTCAATTAACATTTTCAAAACTTTTCATCTCTTTAAAAATACAAAATAGCCCAAATTTTAAATACAAAATATTAAAAAAAATTCTATTTTTTTGGATTTTCCACGTTCTTCAACTTTTCTTCTTCATTGTTCTTCCTCTCTTCTGTTTCTCAAATCTGATTTTTCATTGCTTCCAACCAATTTCCAGCAATTTTCAACTTTCGAATCTCAACTTATCAAGCAACAATTTTCTCTCTTTTTCAGGTTAAAAAACTTTTGTTTTTGAAAAAAAATTAGGGTTTTTAGTTATAAAGTAAAAGGGGGAAAGATTAACTTGAGTTGTCTTCTCTTTATTTATACATCAGCAATTTTAGAAGTTGATGCTTGAAAAAGAAAATAAATCTGGAAAAAAAATTAATTTGTTATTGTTGTTGATCTCGAAAAATCTAAAAAAATAAAAGCAAAATATGATACTTTTTGTTGTTCTTCTCCAACGTTGTTGTGTAATAGTAATAGTTATTGTGATTTTTTATAGACATATTTATTATTTGTATTTCTCGAACAATTGTTGATATATTGACTTCTTGTTATAGTTTGTTTTGTTGTATGTATTAACTGGTGTTGTTGATATTCTTGATTTTGTTGGAAAGAATGAAGAAAAGAAAACATAATGAAGAGTTGAACACAACATGAATAATTTATTGCCTTCAAGAACAATGTTAAAATCATTTTTCTAGTGTTCACATGGTTTTACTTTCGTCAATTCATCCAAAGAGAAGGTCTTTATTCTTCTTTACTTATAAATTCTTATATCTATGGAATAAGGTCCCTCTAACTATAATATGTTTGGATCAAAGCAACAAGTACGGAATAAAGTCTTTCTAAGATTGTTTTCTACACTTAGGCTAAGTTGAAATTCTTAAATGTTTTTAACCGAATTGGACTATTGGTATTACAAATAGTTATATTGCGATTGGAGAAAGATTAGAAGAGTTTGTCATGGGGCAATAGTTATCCAATAGTGTAAGTTAGAGATTCTGCACAATTGAATTTAAGTAGCAATATCGACAAGGTGCTCATAACGTCATAATTAGGATCAAACTTTCTTTTCATTTTTTAGTTATAAAGAATAAGAATAACAACTTACGTTGTCTTCTCTCTATGTATTCGTTAGCAATTTCAAATGTGATAAAGAAGTTCAATCTGGTGAAGAGTCCTATTGCTTCAATTTTATTTTCAAATGCATTTCCAATTTTTTGATGGTTATCTCTTTGCATCAAGTCTTTGTTTTGTTGGTGTACTTAGTATATTGACAAAAAACATGAGACGATATTGTTTAATTGTTAAAATAGTTTGTGTGGTGTTATCAGTGTTTCTAATTTTATTGGTGTTGTAAGTAGTATTGGTAATATATATTTTTGTGTTCTGAGAAAATATTTTATGTTATTTTTAATAGATGCCCTGTTTGTTGCAACAGATGGGTCATAGATTGGAAGAAATCAAATCAGTAACAAGGCTTTTTTTTATTTTTTCTAACGTATAGCTCATTTGTTGCAGTAGATAGGGCATCTGTTACAGTAGATGATCCATCTATCGCAACAGACAAGTCATCTATTGAAAGAAATCAAATTAGTAGACTATTTTGATTTCTTACAACAGATGAATTGTTTGTTGCAATAGATGATCTATTTGTTATAACATATTGTATTATTAATTGATGATTGTATTATGTTGTATTTATTAAATTTATTGTTATTTTTTTAATGATGCACAAATTGATGTCTTGACTATCGAATATTTTTTGTCAATGTTATTATTAAAGGCGATCAATTTATATGATTTTTCTTCGACTTTCACGGTAAACTTCTAATTTTAATACTTTATTTATTTATGTTATTGAATAATTATTTTAAATTTTTATTTCATCGTCTTTATACTTTTAGGCTTGGACATTTGAAGTAATATCTTACTTTTGGAAGCAATTCAAGAATTACTCAAGTAGGATTTCTCAACCAAGGATTCTTAGGTTTATCTGTTCAATCTTTTTTATTTTGTAATTATTTATGATAATATTTTATATTTAATAAATGTCAAATTATTTTATCATGAATTATATTTTACTGTTAGATTCATAAAATGTTAAATTATACTATTAAAAAAAGACATATGTTGACGTAAGTTACGAGTTACTTATTACAACGAATGACACATACGCTGGAAACAATTAACATTTATTACAATAGATTATAGGGAAAATTCTCAAATATGTCATTAAACTTTTAGAAAAGGCTCATTTATGCCATCAGTTAAAAGTTTGGCTCATTTAGGTCATTACTGTTAAAGAAAAGTCTCATTCATGCCATTATTTCTTAACGGTGATTTTGCAAAACTATTTTTGACACGTGACCAATTATAATTCGACCACGTCATCAATATTTTTAATTAAAAAATAAAAAAAAAAGATAATTATAATGCATTTAAAATATAATTGAACTTATTAATTGAAAGATAATTATAGTTAAATATCTTTATTTATCACTAATTATGAGTTAATTAAACATTTTATGTCAAATATATATCGGTGAAAAATGGTCAAAGATATATGTTCATATGTTGCAATAGATGAATCAACTATTGCAACAAATGAGCACATATGCATGATTACTTTCAACGGATGTGTTATCTATTGCAACAAATAATACATATTAGATATTTGTTGTAACAAAAATCTATATTTGTTGCAACAGATGATAATATTTATTTGATTATGTTCAACAGATGAGTTCTATTACAATAGATAATGCAATAGATAAGACATTGAGATTGTAATTGATCTTATTAATTGAAAGAAATTATAATTAAACAACTTTATTTATCAATAATTATGAACTAATGAAGCATTTTATACCAAATTAATCAACTGATCACTTTATTTAAGACAAATACAATTAGTTGATCATATAATTACTCTATAATGCATTGAGAAAGGTAATTATAATTAAATAACTTTATTTATCACTAATTATGAATTAATGAAGTATTTCATTTCAAATTAGTCAACCGATCACATTATTTAAAACAAATACAATTTAGTTAATAACGCAATTACTCTATAATTCACTGAAAATATAATTGAACTTATTAATTCACATGTAAACTTTACTTATCACTAATCATGGACTAATGAAACATTTCATATCAAAATAATCAATTGATTACCTTATTTAAGACGAACACAGTTAGTTGATCATGTAATCTACAATACATTAAAAATGTAATTGAACTTATTAATTTAAAGGAAAATATAATTGAATAACTTTATTTATCACTATTTTGGATTAGTGAAGCATTTCATATCAAATATACTTAGAGTCGATTGAAAATGATCAAACATATATGCTCATCTGTTGCAACTGATTATCATATATATCTTCAATGGATGGGTCATCTATTCCAACAAATAATACATATTAAACATTTGTTGTAGCAGATTCCTATAATTGTTGCAATAGATGATCATATTTATTTGGTTATTTTCAATAGAGAATTATCTATTGTAACAAATAATGCAATTAAAATGCATGTAATGCAAAATAGGCAAAGTTTGTTGCAACGGATGAGCATAATTAATCAAAATGAGTTAAAATTATCACATTCATAACTAAGTAAAAAATAGCTATTTCATTATTATAATAATTATGGAGCATTTCGACCCGGGCGTGTTGTTCTTTTGTGTCCAATATATTTACATATTGAACACTTATTTTTTCTTGTTGGAAATGATTTTCCGACTCCACGTCTCCTCTTCGTTCCCCTTTTTTCCGGTTTGCTTGGGTTAACCACCACTTTCACTCTAGATGTGAGCATTTAAACCATACACACTACTCGAATTAATCACCTTTGCAAGTCTAAAATCTTTTTTCAAGCAAGCTATATGCAATGAAGTGACTAGTTCTTCTTTGTTCTTGAATGTCATTCCTATGTAAAAACTTGTCTCATCTTCTTGAAGATTGTTCAATTGTTTTAATTGAGAACTGCCCCTTAAATCAACAGTGGGTGTAGGTGTTTCGTCCTCCTCCATATCATGTCCAATTAAATCCCTCATCTGGAATATTCATGTTCATCTCATTCAATTCATCATTGAGCATATTTTATTGGTCTTATTCATGTTTTGTATTGTGAAGTTGAGTGGCTATATATAGTTAAAAATCATATGCAAAATCATTGTCCCAACAAGTCAATCATTTATTGTAACAAGTAGGTCATCTGGTGCAGCAGATAATTAACTTGTTGCAACTGGCGATTCACTTGTTGGATACATGTCCAGAATCAAAAGTTTATCTAGCATGTAAGTCTAATGTTTTAACAGATTAGTCATCTGTTGCAACAAGTAATTGATCTGTTGCAATATATACCTGTTTGGACAAATTTCTGATTTTGTCCTAGTTTGCTCTGGTACTGTAACAAGTATTCATTGGGTAAGTCATCTGTTGCAATAAATAAGTCGGATGCAGCAGATGACTCATATATTGCAATAAATGACTCATCTGTTGTTTCAAACTACCATTTATAAATAAGGATAGTATACAACACAAACAAAACATACAACTCTTTCTCTCATTTACTTCCTTTGTTATTTTTAGTTTATTATTCTCCTTTTATTTTATGGCATTTAGAGAATTTGATATTGATTTACACAAGATATTTAATATGCACATGTATTATTTTTCTTACATATTCACATATATAACATTCATCCAATATATAATAAAAAGAAATTACTAGAAATTATTTTATCTAAGTATATATACATAAACTTTTTATTACCATGACGAATATTTTAAGTAGTTTAACATGTGTAATTAATCAACCAAAATAAGGGGCCCAAACATTCATATCCATAGGTCAGGGGCTTTGAATTATAGGTGGCATTAAGGTATCAAAATAAAAGGGCGGTGACATAAGTCTTAATTATTAAGTGTAGGTTATAATTATGTGATTAATGAGTAAGAGTTGTAGAGTTGGTCTTAAGTTTATAAGTTGAGAGTTAGGTCCATTGAATTAAATGAAGGGTAAAAGGGTAAATGACTAAAACCTAATTTAACCAATTTTGGTGGAAATCAAAACTGGAGGGAAGCCACCAGGGAGCTGTACCAAAAGGGGAAATAAAATATCCCCCCTCCCCCGGCTCCCGTCGTATTCCTCTTCTTATTCTTCTTCTTGTTGCTTGCTTGCTTGTTTGTTTTTCTTTCCGTTCTCTTCATCTTCTTCTTCTTTTTGTACATTGTTGGTCATGTCTGCTAGTCCTTGAGCTTTTTTTTTCTTCTTCTTTTCTTCTTGAATCAGATTTAGCTAATCTAATCAATCGATCAGATTTCGTTCCGTATCAATTGAAATTACTTCACAAGTTATTGGGTTGCACTCCATTATTTTGGTAAGTAAAATTCATAGTTTTTTCAATTCATTCATCATCATTTGAGTACTTGTAATTTTTTTAAAAATTTGCATTCACGTTTTCAATAGATTTCTATATATGTTGCAACGGTTTACTATTGAAACAAATTATAGTCTTATGTAGCAACAGAAAGGTTACAGCTCAAATGATATCTAATGGGATGGGCATGTTCCCCGCTGCTCTATAGTTTATTATAGTCATACTCTATTTTGTACCTGGTAGCTAGCCTTTCGCTTCCTCCTTGTACTAGATTCTTACTTGAAATTCCCCGAAAGCGAAAACACACTATATGCCTAAAATAAAAAGAAGGCTGGAAAAAAGAGAGAGCTCCTTTCTTTCTTTGGCGGGAGGAATGAAAATTCTATCCTATACAAAGGCCTATATAAAAAAAAAACTTTTCCTAGAATTCCAAGTTGCCTCCCCTCTCCTTTGAGGCCGGTCGCATCCACTTTTGGAGCCCCTCGCCTTTGAGTACGGCAGCAGCCCAGACATAGACCTAATTAGGGGCCTAAACTCTTGAGTAGATTGCCCATGGAAGGGAGCTTACTCTAAGATCTGACTCCTTTCAATCGCAACAGAATAGACTTATGCTGCAACATATAACTTACACAAGATGCAACATATAACTTACATATGTAGAAACATATGACTTACATGTCACAACAGAATAGTTATGTGTTGCAACATATGACTTATACATTTCGTTACAACAATTGATTTATGTTTCACAACATAATAGTTGTATGTAGCAACATTTGACTTATATTCCCAACAGAATAGTCACATGTTGCAACATATAACTTACATATGTTGCCACATGTGATTTATTTATCACAACATAACAGTTATATGTATCAACATATAACGTACATGTCATAACAGAATAGTCATATGTAGTAACATATAACATATCTTCATTAGTACTAATTATTTTTTTAATTAAATGTACAATAAATGGAGAGATTATTTGTAGAAATTGATTGTCGTGGTGAATGAGTAGAAAAGAAAAATCGATAAATTTTGCGTTGGAAGGATGGTAAGAATGGAGGAGAGGGCTAGTAGGAAATAATGTCGAAAGAAATATTTTGTATGATGATTTTGTAAATTTAGTCATAAAAAATTCTGGATTCAATTGTCAACCGAAAGATATTGTCATGAGTTACATCCTCAATATTTTTTATAATGAGAAGGTCTTACCTTTTAAAAGAACTGATCAGCCTAGTTTGCTTGTTTATTTGGTAGGAGTAGAGAGACCTCCCATATTAAGAGTCTACGTGAATGAAAATCCTATCGAGCAGGATCACAACCAAAAGAATACCAACAATATAACTTAAATGATGAATTTGATGTTGTGAACATGAATAATCACGATGATGAAATTGAAAAAGGTGAAGTGTCAGACTTTGAGAGCGCAATAATCCTCCTAAACCTACTGTTGGCAGCAACATATCATGCTCTTCTTAATCATCTCGTGTGAATAATATTTGAGATGATGAAATCGATTTGTATAAGGGAATGACATTCAAGAACAAGGAACAACTGACAAATTCAATAAAAATTGTTTGTTTGAAAAACGATTTCAGACTGAAAAAGGTGATCAATTCTCGTAATGTATTTTCTTATAAATGTTCATATTCGGAGTGCAATTGATGACTTAGGTCTATGAAATTTACAAGTAGCGACAAGTTTGTCATTAGAATCTATGGAAAGTACTATACGTGTGGTTTAGAACATTTTACAAGCCATGATTCGCATGTCACGACAAAAGTCATGGGTAAGTACTTTAAAAATAGGTTTTCCAATGGTAAAGGGTCATCCACAAGAGACATGTCAAATCAACTCCGCACAAAATTGTATTGAAATGTAATATATAGGAAGATTTATAAGGGCATGGAGCATTATAAGTCTAATGTTAGGGGAACACATGAGAATGGCTATGCAATATTTAATGCGGACCTTTATATGCTTGATGTTGCAAATTCAGGAAGTAACACGACATTGTCGCTCGATGAAAATGGAAGGTTCAAGTACTTCTTTGTATCATATGTTGCTTGGATAATTGATTTTCAAGAAATAACAAAAGTAATAGTCGTTGATGGGACATTCCTGAGGAGCAAGTGTAAGGAGTTTTGCTATTGGTTGTGGCACAAGATGCTGAGAATCATGTATTTTCAGTGGTTATATGTGTTGTGGTCAAGAATGTGATACTTCATATGAATATTTTTTTAAAAAAATATGAGAAGCTTAGCAGATTATACTGATGAGTTGTGCATTATTTCTGATAGACATTTAAGTATTCGAAATATGGTTTCAACTATCTACCATGCATCTCATTATGGTTGTTGCATGAGACACCTTAGAAAAAATATTCGAAATGACTTTGACAATTCAAAGTAGTGTCTCATTTTTATAAAGCAGCAAAGGAGTACAATAGATCTAGTTCAATGATAATTTCAATCAAATAAGAGATTTGGTACCAAAGACGGCTGAAACTCTTGAACGTATTGGATTCTACACATAAAGCAGGACATTTTGCCCGGGAAATAGGTACACTATTGTTTATACCATCTCGTTTGAGTTTATTGTAATTTTATGTATTTTGTTTAATTTTTATTTTGTTGTGTAGATATAACATTATGACTTCAAACAACACAGAATCAGTAGATTCTATGTTTGATGTTGAAAGAGAATTTTCTATTGTCACTCTATTTGATGAAATAAACATGATATTTGCACTTTTATTTCATCAAAGGTGTATGGAGCTGGTGAACTCTGTAAATAGATTTGTTCCTTCAATTGAAAAAGACATATCAAAGTATGTCAATATGGGCAACAAGTTGTTAGCTCATCAAATCGCTAACTACAAGTTCAGTGTCACTGATCATGGGGATATTGCTACAGTGGATTTACAAAGAAGAACTTGTACTTGTAGTTTGTCTTGGACAAAATACCTTGTCCACATGCCATGGTAGCGCTTTGATCCCAATATGGTGTCGATTTTGAAAATCAAATTTATGAGTACTCCTCTTTATATTATTCAGTGGAAAATATATAATGGCATATTGTGAGAAAATTCGCCCGCTGTCACCTGAAAATTTTTGGATTGTCACTTTTGATATCATAGAGAGAAATAACTCCTCGATATGTTGATCCAATAAAACTTGAAAGAAGGAGATATAAGAAACAGCGTGAAGTTGGTGAATCATTTCCCATAAGAAAAAAAATATTTCGTATGTAAGTACTTTTGCCACAAAAAAACTATATTTTCAAATCGAAATGCTCCACAAGTGTCATTGAATTTTAATAAATGTTCTTTTTTATTTAAGGATGATGTTCCCTATATTTTTATCTTAATTTGAATCAACTTATGTTATCTTATTTATATAAATGTTTGATTTATCTAATTATATGTTGCTGCTTACAACAGAATATTACATATGTCCCAACATATGTCAATTATGTGTTACATTTTCCAACAGAATATTATAAATGTTTCAAGATATGTCAATTATGTATTAGAAGTACCACAGAGTAACGTAGTTGTTCCAACATATATTAATTACGTATTAGATCTTACAACATAATATTGCATATGTTTCAACATATGTCAATTATGTGCTACAAGTACCACATAAAATAAATATGTTCCAACATATTTTTAGAAAATAATTATGTTTAAGGTGTGTGAACAATCAATCAATCATATCATTACTATCATTGGAACAACTTTTAAGAAAAAATTTAATCACGACTCTTCCTATTTTACCTTTTTTTTTCAAAAGAAAAAAATAAGTACTTGCATTTGAAAAGTCAAAAGTTGTCTCTTCTCTTCTCTTCTCTTCGTCTTTAAAGTTGTAACTTTTCGAATTTCACTATATAAGAAGAACACAACTAGGTCCTTTCATTCAATTTTCTCCAAAATGGGAAGGAAGAATATGAATAAGAAATATTCAAAAATGACTATGAGTAAAAAAAAACTTCATTGAATCCCTTCAGAGAAAACTATTAATTGATATCATTGAACGGATTGCTTCCTACTTTCTAAAAGATTTAATGAGGATTAAATTAAGATATGTATGTATTAATCAATTTTCTCTCTCTAATTTGATTTCCTAACCATTTGATTTGATCTCAGTTTCAGGTCCTCAATTAAGTCGCTAATGAACCTTTTAATATATCAGAAGGTAAAATTGGTCAACTTTCCTTATCATAGATGGTCGGTTGCTCAAGAAGCCATTTCTTTCATGAAAATGTGCAGATCATTGGGGAATTTAAAAATCTTATACAGAAAATGTGTGATAATTTTTAATGTTTTTTAACTTTTTCACATTTTTATCAATATATTTTATATTCTAAATGTGTTATTTCTTCTATAGTATGATTTTTTCAACCGTAGCGATCCAACTGCATTTGGAATGATTATTCAAGTAGCAGAAGGCGTCCACAGTGGTTCATCCTATATGCTTGACATAATTTCAATCTTTAATGGCATTGAATCCATGAGAGAAGGCTCAATGTTCATTACAAATATGATAAAATCGAGCTACTAAATGTCAGAAGATTTCGACATCATTTGTGAAATATTTTAGGTGGAATGTGGGTGTCAGGACCTCGTTTGTTTGTAGGAAGACCCATTTGTTACACTTTTCATCAATATGAGCAAATTGATCGCATGAATGGTTGGTGTAGGGAAAGAGACGATGAAGATGATATTTTGTTGTGATTTCAATAGTGATATAGAACTAGATTATGTAGTTAAATTTTTGTCTTATAATTGAATTGTTATCTGTGGCAACATATGTAAAGAACTTGCAAATTATGTTATTTGTATAAATAATATGTGTGATTTATTTTCGAACTAATGCATCGTTCCTACATATGTCAATTATGTGTTAGATTTTACAACAAAATATTGCATATAGGGCAACATATAAATGAGGAAGATGAAGAGACCCTTACCCCTACTAGTCCAGTTACCGAATTATCGAAACAAGATGAAGTCCCCCTTTTACCTACTTTTCAAAGGTCGTCGTACGTGTTAAAAGATCTTTAGTATGGAAATTTTTGGTTCAAAATGAGGAAAAAACTACTGTTACTTGCACTAAATGTAAATTGATCATCAAATATGTAATTATTGGTACACAAGGGGGAACGGGATGACTAAGAATACATTCACAAAAGTGTAATAATGAATTTGCTCGCCTAGATGATATAAAAAGAGTTAATAGAAATGGAATACCCATACCTGAAAATTCTATGGGAGTTGGAGGTTCTAATATGCTTTTAAGTGTATTAAATATGTCTAACCCGGCTAGCCAAAGCACACACCGCACATATAATAAAGAAAAATATCATAGAGAATTAGCTAAAATGATTGTTGTTTGTGGTTTGCTTTTTTCATTCCCTCTTGGTTTTGTTCATTATATTCGGGAATTATATAACCCAGATTATGAAGGTATTCGAAGAAGTACAATTAAAAGTGAACTTTTTAAATATCAAAAAGAATATTGTCATTTTCTTCATTGTTTATTTGCTTATTATGATGGTAGATTATCTATTACTTCTGATATGGGACGTAGTCCTAATGGTAATGATTATTTTACACTTACTGTCCATTGAATTGACCATGAATGAAACATACAAAAGTGAATATTAGCGTATAAATATGTTGAAGAAAATAAAATTGGTTCTTATATAGCAACAAAAGTAAACTCTATTTTACAATACTATGGAATATGTGATAAAATAATGAGTGTCACTTTAGATAATGCTTCTAATAATTTAAAAGCAATTGATTGTTTAAAATGTAGACTTTGTCCAATTGATAATGATTCTTTTCATATTAAGTGTGTCGCACATGTGTATAATTTAATAGTAAAAGATGATATTTCTCAATTTGGAGTTTCTTGTGAAAAAATTAGACTTGCTTGTAATTGGATTTTTAAATGTAAAGTAAAAGCTAGAATTACAGAATTTAAAAATCGTTGTAAAGAATGTGGACTTGCATAAAGAAAAGTTCCAAAAGAAGTATGCACTAGATGAAATTCCTTATTTGAAATGCTTGAAGTTACTTATATTTATCAAGAGCCGGTACAATTAGATTTTAATGCTCATAATATGGACCCGGATTTAAGAATTGACTTTGAAGATTGGAAAAATACAAAAGAACTTATTAAATTTTTAAGTGTTTTTATAAAGCAATAAATGCATGCCCTGGTCAATATTATCCTACCATTTCTTCTATTTTAGTAAATATTTGTGCTATTTCATCTGAATTTGTAAAATATAAAGGAAAAGATCAATTTAAAGATTCACTTGTTTTAATGATTGAAAAATTTAAAAAATATTTTTTCCCTATTCCTCAAATCTATTTGATTGATACTACTTTCAACCCAAATTATAACTTAAGAGGTGTTGAAAGAATGGTTAACAAGATTTATGCAAATTTAGAAATTAAAGATGATGAAACTCCTAGTGTTGAAGAATGTAAAAGTAACATTTATACAAAAGTTAGAGAGTTATATAATACATATAAAGGTATGGAAATAAATATTACAATAGTTGAACCTCCATCTTTTAAGCCTAAAAATGATGATACAGATTATTGGATGGATGATTATCTTGAGCTTGAATCGTCTACTAATAGTGATTTTGATTTATATTTCAATCAGTCACGGGAAAATATTAGGCATGAAGAAGGACAACTTCAAGCTCCAATATTAGTATGGTGGAAGAATCGTAAAAATCAATTTTCAACCCTTGCTAGGATTGTTTGAGATGTTCTAGCGATTCAAGCATCACCGGTCGCTTCGGAGATCATTGATATTCATTAGCAAATGATAGTTTGAAAATATCAGTGTTGTTTGGAGATTGGATCAATGCGGAAAGAAGAAATACCGGACTACCACTATTAAGTAGGCAAATAGAAGACCAAAAGGATAAAATATTTGGTGATAATAGTGATGATGACATGGAAGCAATGGAAGAAGAACAACAAATACAAGTTTCAAAAAATCTTTCTTTTGAAAAGATATAAAATCTACGAAAAGATTTTAAAAAAATCAATTGTTAGTACACTTATTAATATTCAATACCTAGATTATGTACTGTTTATCTCTTTCTAATATGTGTATTGTAGAATTTATTTCTTTGAATAAATATACGGTTATTCGCCTTGATTTTCTTTCAAAATACTCTCTTCTATTTAATTCAAGTCATTTTACAAATTTAATTGTCAATTATTTTAATATTAGTTTAAAGTTTAAACTTTAATATAAAATTGGATTTTAAGGTTTAAACTTTAAATTCAATATGAAGTTTAAACTTCAAATTCAATATAGACATTAATTTTTAAACTTTAAAATTTACCTTAAAGTTTTAAGTTTTGATTGAAGTTTTTAATAATATAATATTATTAATTAATAATATCATATTATATAATAATTAAAGTTAATAAAAAAAATATCGGTACAACGATCCATAAGAACTGATTTCGGTCCGGTCCAACCCGGTTCCTATCCGATTAGTAAGGGACTGGGCAGAACCTTTGGGAATTTCCGGTAAATCTGATTTCGGTAAGATCAGATTTCGGTAATTAAATTCGGTAATGAGGATAGATTCCGGTAGCGGTTTCGGTAGATTCGGTCTTGTTGATCCGGTCCTGTTCAATTGCCAGCATTAGTGTCAACATATTTCTAAAAAATAATCACGTGTAAGGGGTGTAATCAATCAATCATTACTACCAGTTGAACAACTTTCAAGAAAAAATTAATTACGACTCTTCATAGTTTACCCTTTTGTTAAAAAATAAGTACTTGCATTTGAAACGTAAAATGTTATCTCTTCTCTTGGCCTTTAGAAGTTGCAGCTTTTCACATTTCTTGACATTATATAAGAACATAACAACATAAGGGAGAAGTTAAAAGTTGTTTCCTCTTCTCTTCTCTTCATCTTCAAAACGAATTTGGTCCTTTCATTTATGTTTCTCCAACATGGAAATGAAGAATAAAAATTCTTCAAAAATGGTTTGAACAAAAAAAAAACTTCATTGAATCCCTTCTGAGGGAACTACTAATTGATATCATTAAAAGGATTGTTTCCTACTCCCTATAAGATTTAACGAGGGTTAAATTAAGGTATGCATGTATTAGTCAATTTTCACTCTTTAATTTGATTTTCTGACCATTTGGTTTGATTTCTCAGTTCCAAGGTCCTCAATCAAGTCGCTAATGAACCTTCTGTAATTCAAAAGGTAACATTGGTCAACTTTGCTTAGCATAGATGGTCGATTGCTCAAGAAGTCATTTCTTTTCTGGAAATGTGCAAAGCATCGGGAAATTTAGAAGCCTTATATAGATAATGCGTGATAATTTTTAATATTTTTCGTATGTATTCACATTTATCAATGTATTTCGCCTAATAAATGTGTTATTTCTTTTATAGTTGGATTTTTTCAAAACAATCCAACTGTATTGGGAATTTTTAATCCAGCAGTAGATTGTGGCCACATTGGTGCATCCTATGTGTTTGTCATAATTTCAATCTTCAATCGTGGTGAATTCATGAAAGAAGGCTTAATATTAATTGTCAACATGAAAAAAATGGAGCCACTAAAAATCAGAAGATATCGACATCATTTGCGAGATATGTTAGGTGGAATGTGGGTGCCAAAACCTCATTTGTTGGGAGAAAGACCCATTTGTTACACAATTCATTAATCTCAGCAAATCGCTCACAAGAATGTTGGCCTAGGGCAAGCGACGATGAAAACAATATTCATTGTGAATTATGTAGTTTTTATTTAGAACTAGATTATGTAATTAAATTTTTGTCTTATTCCAATGTATGACATAAATTAAATTTTTCATATGTGGCAACATATGTACATAACTTGCAAATTTATAGTGAAAAAAGTTTTCTATTTGTGTTTGTACTAATTTTTAAATTTGTTTGTTATAAAATATTTTTTTTCATAGTATTCTCTATTAACCCATCCTTGAAGTGACATATGTGGCAACATATGCAAGTTCTGTTGGGGAAATTACAATTGAAATGTCATATGTGACAACATATGTAAATTCTATGGTATAAAATGTTGAATTTAATAGTTTAAATTGCAACAAGTATGTCATATGTGGCAATATGTGTTTTTATCATAATACAACAACCTCCTTATTAAATACAACTCTTCAAATTTTACCATTTTTATAAAAAAAATAAAATTAAGTACATGCATTTGAAAAGTCAGAAGTGCATCTTCGTCTTCAGAAGTTACAACTTTTCACATTCATTACATTAGGATCATATTATATAAAAAGGGAAAAATGCACAAGTACCCCCTCAACCTATGCTCGAAATCTCAGAGACACACTTATACTATACTAAGGTCCTATTACCCCCCCTAAACTTATTTTATAAATAATTTTCTACTCATTTTCGATCTACTTGACACTAACTAGAAAAAAAAAAGTCAACCAGCGTTGGGTTCATAAGATAGTTCCACGTAGGTCAAAAAAGGGTAGAAAACTATTAATAAAACAAGTTTAGGAGGGTAATAAGACCTTAGTATAGTATAAGTGTGTCTCTGAGATTTTGGGCATAGGTTGAGGGGGTACTTGTGCATTATCCCTATAAAAAGATAACAACTTAGGTCCTTTCATTTAATTTTCTACAAGATGAGAAGGACGAATAAGAAATCTTCAAAAATAACTATGAGTAAAAAACCTAAATTCAATCCCTTCCAAGGAAACTACTAATTGATATCGTTGAAATAATTGTTTCCTACTCCCACAAAGATTTAATGAGGTCTAAATTAAGGTATGTCTGTGTTAATCAATTTTCGCTTTTAAATTTTATTTCCTACTCATTTGATTTGATTTCTCAGTTTCAAAGTCCTTAATGAAGTCTCTCAGCATTTTTGAATTTATATGACCGTCTTCAATTGTTCAAATATGCATTTGTTTCTTAGAAATTTACAGATCATCGGAGAATTTAGAAGTCTTGTACAGAAAAGGCATGATAATTTTAATATTTTTCGACTGTATTAACATTTTTATCGATGTATTTTGCATTTTAAATGTGTTGTTTATTTTGTAGTACGATTTTTTCAACTGTAGCGATTCAAATGGATTGAAAATGCTTAATCAAGCAGCAGACGTGGCCACATTAGTGCATCCTTTGTCCTTGCCATAATTTCAATCTTCAATGGCGGTGAATCCATGAGAGAAGGCTTAATATTCATTGCAAACATGAGAAAAATGGATTCAGTGAAATTCATAAGATGTCGACACAAGTTGCTAACAATTTTATTTGGAAGGGTGTTAAAACCTCATTTGTTGGGGAAAAGACCAATTTGTTGCACTATTAATTAATTCTATCACTTTCTTTGTGAATTATGTAGTTGTGATTTAGAAATAGATGAAGTAGTTAAATTTCTGTATTAATTAATTTTTCATGTGTGACAACATATAAACAAGTGTCATATGTGGCAACATATGCAAGTTATGTTGGATAAATAGCAACAGACTTGTCATATGTGGCAACTTATGTTTATCCTAAAATGGTATTTTTGGGTTAACTCAATTAAATTGTCACTTAATTCAACGTGTAACACTAATATATAGTCCTACAACATAAATAAGCACAAAATTATGGTCTAATACAACAACATTAATTCAATTCTGTTAAATATTTTTACAAAGACTATCATCCAACTAGTTCATCATATGATAGTTATATAACAAACTCGTAAATCGTTGTTCCAAATGTTAAAGCATAACTTTATTGCTTAATTATGGTCTAAAGTACTAAAATTTGGTCCAAATTGACATTTTCCATTGTTAAATTGTTCAATTCATCGATTAGGTCATCCTTCAAGTGTCATATGTGACAACATATGTTTCTATTGGATAAATTGCAACATACTTGTCATATGTTGTAACATATGTTTATCCTAAAATGATCTTTTTGGGGTTAATTCAATTAAATTATCACCTAATATGTAACAGTAATATATAGTCCTACAACATGTCTAACTGCAAAACTATGGTTTAATACAACAACCTTCATTCAATTCTATAAAATATTTTTACAAAGACTGTCATCCCACTAGTTCATCAAATAATGACCAAGTAAATTCATATGATAGTTATATAACATCATTGTAAATTGTTGTTTCAAGTGTTATAGCATACCTTTATTACTTACTTATGGTCTGAAGTACTGAAATTTGATCCAAATTTACATTTTTTCCATTGTTAAATCGCTCAATTCATCGATTAGTCCATCCTTAAAGTGTCATTTGTGGCAACATATGCAAGTTCTATTGGATAAATTGCAACAGACTTGTCATATATTGCAATATATGTTTATCCTAAAATGATCTTTTTGAGGTTAATTCAATTAATTATCACCTAATATGTAACACTAATATATAGTCCTACAACATGTTTAAGTGCAAAACTATGGTCTAATACAACAATCTTCACAGTTCTATCAAATATTTTCATAACAACTATCATCCCACTAGTTCATCAAATAATGACCAAGTAAATTCATATGATAGTTATATAACATCGTTGTAAATTATTGTTCCAAGTGTTATAGCATGTTTTTATTGCTTAAATATGGTCTAAAACACTAAAATTTGGTCCAAGTTGACATTTTTTTCATTGTTAAATTGCTCAATTCATCAATTAACTGATCGTTGAAGTGACATATGTTGCAACAATATGCAAGTTATGTTGGATAAATTGTAATAGTCTTGTCATATGTGGCAACATATGTTTATCCTAATGTGATCTTTTTGGGGTTACTTCAATTAAATTGTCACCTAATTCAACATGTAACACTAATATATAGTCCTGCAACATGTTTAAGAATAAAATTGTGGTCTAATATAATAACCTTCATTCAATTATATCAAATAATTTTACAAAGATTATCATCCGACCAGCTCATCATAAAGTGACCAAGTTAATTCATATGATGGTTATATAACAGCCTCGTAAATCGTTGTTCCAAGTACTATAACATATTTTTATTTCTTAATTGTGGTCTAAAGTATTAAAATTTTATCCAACTCTACATTTTCCCATTGTTAAAACGCTTAATTCATCGATTAGCCCATCCTTGAAGTGTCATATGTGGCAACATATACAAATTTTATTGGATAAATTGCCACAAACTTGTCATATGTGGCAACATATGTTTATTCTAAAATGTCACCTAATTCAACATGTAATGTAACACTAGATCATTCTAGAATACTCCACTAACACACACTCCACTCACTCTCAGTCATTATAAAAGAGTTAATTAGGGTTCTTGTAACACTTCGAAAGTTCATGACCTAATATAGAGCCTCACATGTTGAAATAAGGTTGGTAACACTGTTTTAACCTAAAATAATGTATATAAATTATTTAGGAAGTTTTAGAGTCAAAACGTCAATGACGTCCGGAGCCTAGTGAAATAAAGGTTAGTGCGCCTTGACATGTTTCATGAGGTTTTAGGAGTCGAAATTCAATAAAATTTGGTACAAAGGTGTTAAACATGCATTAGAGTGTGTTTAGGATCGAAATGTCTGGGTACGATTCCCCAAGGACCACCTAGGGGTCCTTGATGAGGACTCTTCCAAAATGACCAAAAGCTATCAAATGGCAGTGGCTACCTACTATACCAATCGAAGAGCGTCGATGTCTCCGTAGGTAATGCCATAGACAATTTTCAAATGTCCTAAAAATGAAGTCTCTGAACCCATCACTTGAGTCTCTGAAGGCTGTCCAAATTTTGGCTAATTCATTTAATTAGTTAATTAGTTAGGGATTTGATTAGGGGATAAGGGATGGTTAGTTTAATTAGTTAGGAGACTATAAAAGGCCTAAACCCTCATTAAACAAACCCAACTCACTTCATTTTCCCAAACTCAAATCCTCTTCCTTCTCTCTACTTTCTCTCTCCCTAAAGAAGACTCCACTGAAGGGCAAATTCAAAGGGCTTAAGGCTGAAAGATTTCTATTTTTCTCCAATCTTCAAGATAAACTAAGGTACGGAAGATCTTCACCTTTGGGAATCCTTTCCCCAAAGGTTCTTCAAATTTGATTTCCAAAAGTTGATAAAAAAAACATGGGTTTGTTTCATTCCTAATCTGAAATTGATGTTTCAAATTGCATTGTTCTTGATTTATTTTGATTATTATGGATGTATTATGATGATTTATTGGTGAATTAGGGTAATTCATGATGTTAGACCTAGTTCTATGGAAGAGATCATGAATTGACCCTATTTTCCCTAACCCTAGATTATGAATTGATGTGAAATTCATTAGTGATGATGCAATTAGCTTAGTTCTTATGTTCATTACTATTATATGATGTTATTAAGTCTATTAATGGATGAATATGGTTTTTTGATGGTAAGACCATGGAAAAGGCATGTGAAGGTGAATTGGTAAGACCTATTATCTTGAATCCTTACTTTAATTGTGATGGCTTATATTTGATGATGATGTTCAATTGAAGTATTAATTGTGATGAGATTAGATAGGTGATGGTATGATGAATGTAATTTAAATGTCTGGATTATATGTATGGTGAGAATATGATTAAGGTATTATGAAATAAGGTTGATTATGAATCACTTATGTGTCTTGCTATGACATGATGATGATAATGTGTTAAACTCACATATGAGGGTTGTATTGAAAGGAAGTTCTCATGCAATTCCTAATGAGCTAATGATTATTATATACAAGGGGTTAGTCTCCTATGACCTATACTAAGCTATGATTATTAATATAAGACATTTCAAAAAGGGACTTTAGCTTAACACCGAGTGAACTAGTTATGAGAGGTGTCCCTTCCCGATGTGGAAAGGTAGGTAGGTTCACAATGGTTCTCATGAGATAGAGATTACAATGCAATTGTGCATAAATAGGGCCTCAAGTATGTCTCCTAGTTCTTGAACTATGTTTCCCCCACAGGTATACTAGCTAGTGGATCCACCTATAATGTTATGTTCATGTTTTGGTACTACCTTGGCAAGTAGTGCACCTTCTTTCGGTGTAGGGTTTCATCACACCGGATTCCACATTTAGCTCATGTAGTCTATGTCAGTTAAGGCAATTGATCCCGAAAGTAAAATGAAGTAATAAAGTGGACACTAACTAGGGTGACTTAAGGGGTTTGACTTAGTCTAGGTAGGGTTATGGGACTCTACCTATACATTGCACTAGTTGAACTTGAGGGAAGTCGTAGGAGGTTGTTCTTATGTTCTTATAAAGTAAATGATATGCATATGTTGACTTTACATGTGATGATCCTATATAATGTTAGCTTCACTTATGAACATGTTATTGGTCAATATTGATAACTATGATAATGACCACTCATAATGCTATATTATATGAAGTTAGACATTATTTGTGATCCTTTGTTTGGTTTAGTTGATTGTGTGGGGTTATGGGACTTTACTTAATCATTGCACTTGTAAGCTTGCTAATGGGTTGTGGGTAATAGTCTTGCATATGTTGAAGTAGTATGAACTCTTATACATGAATTGTTATTATAATGTTATGTTGGATTTAGTTGTGCCTATATGACCCTAATGTGATATTGTTCATGTCGACTTGACTTATTATGATGATGTTGGTCTTGCGATGTATATGGACTTTCTTGATGATTATATGGTTTTTGGCTTGTGTATGTTCCTATTTGTGCATTAAGGCTTTCAAAAGTGACTTAACATGATTTTGAGTATAATGTCCCTTTATGCATGATTTCAAAGCTTGTGTGTGCATATGTGATACGCTCAAACTTACTTCTCAAATAAGAAGTAAAGCGATCGTGTCAAGTAAATAACCCAACTAGTGAGGTTGGGATCGTTCCCACAAGGAAAATAGTTTAGACTTAACTTCAATCTATTATTACTATTGTTCAGTCAATTACTTCCTTGGAAAGCAAAAATGATAAAAAGGGGGGTTTCTATTCCTAAATAAATGAAAATAACTAGCGAAATAAAAGGAGACAACTAACAGCTTCGAATGTTGGCGTTTAATCAATTAATCAAAGTAACTAGGGTTTACGTGTTCCCCACAGGTTCATTACTTGATAAGTCTAACTATAACAATTCTTTCCTAGTATCTTGCATGCAAAGTGATAAGTTATGTATTTCTAAATCCTTGGTCCGGCATCTAGAAAATTTCACTCCGC
>NC_028648.1:25116551-25117510 GCF_001406875.1 Solanum pennellii | reverse complement strand
GCAAGACACTATTCTAGAATTGTTATTTTAGTTAGGTTTTACCTCATTATTAGCCTATGGTTCCCACAACCCTAGTTATGGAGTTCAGTTACCCATAGTCATAATTACAATATTCAAATATGTGATATAAGAATTCATGCACTTACTTCGATGAGAAAGAGTAAAATTCGAAAGTTCACTTGATTAATCAGCAAAAGTCACCAACAATCAATGATAAAAGTCTCAAGATAATCAATAATCTCTCAAAGAGTCTGCAAAATAATCAAGAGTCTCACAATATTAAAAGTTCTAACAATGATCCAGAGTCTAACCTCAAAAACGAGGTTTTTTGAACTATTTATAGAAAATAAAAACCTAATTAAACAAGGACTCTATTTGCTGGAAATCTGTCAAAACGCGGCTGGATCAATGGACATCACGACAGATCGTCGTGGTCACGACGGACCGTCATGGACTCCGTCGTCCCATACTTGATGCAATTTCTTCTGCTGCTCTCTTCATTACCCTCGACGGCAGGTATGATGGATCGTCACAGGCACAACGGTCCGTCGAGGGTCTCTGTTCCAAAACACTTGAACTCTTGGAATATGGGTACTGGGACTACTTCTCTGAACTTCATGACGAACCTGCAGGACGGACCGTCATGGGTGCGACGGTCCGTCACGCTTTCTGTAACCCCACACTTGGTCAGACTTCCCCATCTTCCTTCAGCAGCTGCACTACCCTGTCACCTACGGACCGTCACGAGCATGACGGACCGTCACAAGCTCCGTAGGTGGTCTCTTATATAAAAATTAGCACAAAAAGACTTTAGGACACACTAAACTTAAGGAACAAGTATTAATAATACCGTGAAACCACGGTATATCAACACCCTCAACTTAAATTCGTTGTTTGTCCTCAAGCGACGCACTATGACTCAATACAAAATCTTTGTACAATAGTATCCATGTTTTATC
>NC_028648.1:25109444-25116007 GCF_001406875.1 Solanum pennellii | reverse complement strand
ATTTATCAATTACTATGCCTAGTCATGCATCATTTTCCATTTTATCGGGATATCATTTTAGACATCATGCTCCAGAATTAAACTATGTACACAAGATATAGACATGCCGGTTCAACAGAAAAGGTAATCAGTCTCTTGGGGAAAAAGAACACAGGCAAGAAAACCCCAAAAGAGGATAGTGAATTGGGCTACTCAGACTTCACCCTAGCACTCACTTTCCATTTACCCCACCCCCAACAAAAAGACATGCAATTGTCCCCAATGCATAAAAAAAAATGAAATACTAGAGTGGTAGGTGAAGCAAACCTGGGGCGCAAAGCACTGACAATCAGCACGGACCGTTGTGATTATGAAGGCCCGTCGTCTATGTCCGTCGCGGGACACTTGAAAAAAAATGGAGACCGTTAGGAGAGGGTTCTCTGACCGTCATGACGGTTATGCTGGACGGACCGTCGAGAGTATGACGGTCCGTCGTAGATGTCCATTGGAGGACACTTAGAAAACGTGAGAGACCCTTAGGAATAGGATCTCTGACAACCAGAACGATTGTGCAGGACAGACCGTCGTGGGAACGACGGTCCGTCGCATGTGTCCGTTGGTGACTGTTGTAGAGTGATTTTCTGCAGAATTTCCTGGTGATGTGCCTGCAAATTTAAAACCCATTAGTAGAAAATGCTACCATTACTAGAAAGAAAAAAAAACTGGAAGTATTGGGTTGCCTCCCAAAAAGCGCCTGATTTAACGTCGCGGCACGACTAAGTGTTGACACCCAATTTTTGACCCGCGTCGGTATAGATTAGTTATCGAGCTTCTCAAATTTTTTAAATAATGTAAATTAATTAGTTTTATAAATTTCGCAAAATATAATAATATTAATGCTTACATAGCTATGTATATATTGGTATATTTTACATTTATTCGAAAAATCATGCCAAAAATATTTCAGTTTTGATAATCATGCTATTTTAGTTTAAAATTATGATTTTGAATCACTCTTTTTAATTATATTACTAAATAGAGGAGCTCGTTAATTAGTTAATGCGAATTCGTCATTTTAATCGATCATTCGTCAAATTAATTCAACTTCTTTCCCCATGTCTTAATTAATTCTACTCCAGCCCATCTTTATTTCCTCTCTGCCCAGGCCCACTCCACTCCCTTCTCAACCCATTCCATTTAATAGATCCAACCCAATTCCTCAACGGCCCAACACCTAGGCCCAACCCTCCCTTTCAGTAGCCCATCCATTAAACCCAACCCAATTCCTTTTCCTACCCACCCCTTTCCCATTTGACCCGACCGACCCGACCCCTTTCCCTTCCCCTCCTTCTTCCCCTCTCATCACGCCTTTTCAGAAAAAGACAACGAAATTAATTCCCAGAAGCCCCACGCGAAACCCCCCCACACACGCGCTCAATTTCCCCCTTCCCTCTTCCCCTGTTCTTCGCCCAAAACTCCCAGCAAATTTCAAGAAAACAGAAAATGCCAAAGTTCCCAGAACAGCAACCGCGAATCCCAGAAAATGGAACCCGCCTGTGTCTCCCTCACGCGCAAGGAATTCCCTTTCCGTTTTGTCTTCCTCCTCGCGTAGCTTTCCCGTACAGCGCGTCGCATCTCTTCCGCCCTCTCTTTGTCTACTTGTGCGTATGTTTTCAGAGGAGAGTAACGTACTCGTACGAAAATGGAGAGCAACGTGGCTATATCGCAGCACTCCTCTCGTCCTTGCGACGAAATCAACGGTTGTCCGCTTCATGCCGTTGGAGAATCGTACAAGGAGCGTACTATCGACAGCTCCAATCTTATCCTTTAAGGGATTCCAATTCGAATTGGGGGGGAGATTTTCGATTTTACCCCAAACCTTTGCCTAAAATTCCCCCGCCCTCCTAATCCGAAAACCCTAGTTTCCTCTATAAATACCCCCCCTTCAAACGATAATGGGGTTGAAAAATTTTTGTTTGGAAATTTGGGGTGAGAGCTTTATCAGCAGGGACTAAAAATTCTGAAAAGTATTCTGTTTGTCTTTCTTGTTTCGTTTCCGAGGGCGTAAGGAAGAGAGGAACCTTATACGTTTACGTGTGAGATTTCGAGGAAGAAACTTCCGAAGGATCTAAGGTCTCAACTCTGTTCTCGTCGTTCGCTGTTTCGTCCTAGTGCGTCGTTCTAGCGTTGGTTTACGCTTGTTTCTGAAGTCGTGAAGTCGTCGCTTAGCTCGCTCGTCCGTCCCAGTGTTCGCTGCTCTTCAAAAGGTAACGTTCAGTTTGTTTTAACGCAGCTTACCATCAGTGTTCTTTCGTTTGTTCTTCTCTTATGTAAGCAAGCTGATATGTGGTTGTTCGAATTATTTTGATGTGCTGTTGATCGCTGTAGAAATGATAGGTTTTGTTATTAAAATCCCTTGTTAGTTCGGGCTATTTTTTATGTTAGCGATTATTTGTGTTGGTCTGTTTTGCTGAAGTTTGTCGTTTTCGTGCTTCCCTTTTTTTTTTTCAAGTTTATCGTCGCGTGGCAGCCTTAGTTGTTGGCTGGCTGATCTTACGAGATATGTTTGCCTCTAAGTTTACCATCATAATCGTTTGGGATTAGTATCCATATTTTGTTTGCTCCTTAAGGTGACTTTCCACATGATTTTTTAGCTCATTTTCTTGACTATGGATTCACGTAAGCTGTTCTGGTGGTAGTTTTTTTTTCCAGCAAGGTTAATATGGGGGCTTTGCATCTGTTTCTTGTTCTTAAGGATGTTCATCCGGTTTCCTCGACGTATAATCCGTTGTCTTATATCGAACAACTGGGTATGGTGGTTATTTGTTTTTAAAAAAAATGTTAGGCTAGCTCTTAATATATCTGGCTTGCTTTGAGGTTTTAGCATGAGATGGCACTGTTTTGTTGTTATTGATGTTGCAATGTTAGTCGATTCTATCCCACTTTTGCTATTTCACGTCTGCTAGTTTGAGTGTAGCCTGTTAACATGGAAAAGGTCAGTTTGTTGAGAGTTCAAAAAATATGTGATTTTTTGTGCACTCTTTGGATGATGGCATCTCTAGTTTCTTCGTTCATTAAAATGACTTGTTGTGATGTTGTCACCCTTTTATGTTGTCATTTTTTCATACTGATGTGATGAGTTTATTTAGTCATATGTGGGAGTAGTTGTATTCTGTTTCGATTAATGTCATGACATCTAATATTGTGGCTAATAGTAGTTTGTGTATTCTTGTTTCGTGTTATGTTAATGATGTTTTGCTTTCCTTTTTATTTATCATTTTGTGTTGAGATTGCACATCCCTTTCTTACTCCATTTTATTCAATTGCATGTGAAAATCTCTTGAGTCCGTTTGGGACTCCACTTCATCCTTGCATTTCGGAAGAGCCGCAAAGGCTCCCAAAACCCTTTCCATCGAGTCAATCTATCCAAACAGAGGTGCAGATCCGAAAGTCCTTGAAGATTGAGGAAATTCGAAGAAGAGGATTAGAAGACGTTTTCTTTTACTTTATTTTTATATATCTTTGTATTTTTTTTTTGTAATGGGCATAAGCCCTTGTCCCTTTTATTTTCTTGCCATTATATTTGTATGTTTAGATTAGGACAGGTACAAAAGTGGGTCAAAAACCCAAAAACAGGTGGGTCCGAGTTTCGGCCAAGGCGAACAGCATCCGAAACTTGGAACCGAATCTCTCTCTCTCTCTCTCTCTCTCTATACTATTTGCTTATGTTGTTTTATTTTGAATACCGTTAGCTTAGGGTTAGGAAACTCCAAACCCCCATCGACGCCTTTATTTTATCTAACTTAAAAAACTAAAAATTGAAACTTTAAAGCAATAGATGTTTAAATTTGAAAGTCGGCTTAGAGTTAAGGTTTTAAAAAAGTTTAGCTTTAACGAAGTCTTAAAACAACAATATTTGCAAGTTCATTTAAATTTTAAAAGCTTTAAACTCAAATGAAGATTTGCAAGATAAATAATAAACAAGTCAAAAACTTGTAATATTTGTCTAGATAAAATTTAAGTTAAGCTTCGAAAAGATTCGCAAAAAATGGCTAGATAAACGACAAATATTTCAAAACTTGTAAATATGTCCAAGTAAAGTTCTAATAAATTCAACTTCAAAAATTGCAAGAGTTAAAACAAAATAGTCAAATAAGTTAATCGCCGGAAAACCGTAGTAAACGGAGCGTCTTAGGTGCTTTCTTTTTGAAACCTTCCTAAGACGCTAATAGGAATCCCGAACCCTTAAAAATTATTTTCAAAACAAATTTTTCTGTTTAAGTTGTTTTGGAAATGAGTTTTTCTTGATTTTTTCTTAAAAAATTAAGTGGCGACTCCTAAAAAGTCGAAAGTATCTTCAAAAATAAAACAAACTCTTTTTGAAATTAATTTTTTTCGATAAAACAGAAATGGCGACTCCGCTGGGGATTATTTGGAGGATTCTAACCCTAAGACTAACCTATTTTGACTACTTGTAATTAATTGTTTAGTTGTTTAAATACTTAGTTTTCTAGAAATTGCATTTCATGGCATAAATTCCGCCAAACGGCAACTAGTTGCATTAGGAAACGAAAGTTACGCGGCTTACCGCGACTTTCTTCAGAAAAACCCAAGAAGTCATTTGGGAGTATCAAATAAATAGTCGGAATGCGGTCATCCGGCGTTATTCGATAGCTCCACCCCGTTGTTTGTCCGACTCGGGTAACCGTCTATTTGTAAACAATTCTAGAAAAGCTTAAGATAGAGCGAAACCAAAACCAAAATTAGGCATCAGCCTAGGACGACTTAATACCCAAGGCGTATTAAGTCCATTTTAGTAGAAAAACCTCCAAAATCGCGTCTAAGGTCTTCGACCTCACGATGCATCATATTATTTGACATTCGATATATATATATGTATTTAATTGCTTATGTGTCATGTTGCTCAGAATGAGGATATCGTAAACCCACCCCTAGCCAGAAATTCCAAAATATACGGAAGCCACTATTACAAATGTCCGACCAAAATTCCTGAGTCTCAAGTTTCTCACTCAAAAACCCATCTCCCATACCACAAATCCTAAATACCGCTCTATCATCTCAGGAAAGGTGAATCACCGCTATGGACAAAGACAAGAATGTCTAGACGGAGCTCACTGAGGAGGTGCGAAGAAAGATCGAGTGAGTCACTCGAGAAATTCAGAAGATTAAGGAGGAAGGACTCAAAGTAGACGTGACCACGGCAATCTACAAAGCTGCGGCCGCGACATTGGATGAAGATTTGGCGTCGCAGATAAAAAGAAAGAAAGAGGTTGAGGTGGAAACCGAGAGCTTAAGGAAAAGGTTAAACATGCGTCGTTTGGAGGCGCATGAAGTAAAGGCGAGAGAAGCAAAGATAGATATTGAGACTGCCGTACTGTTGGCTAAAAGTGCGTCGCTCAATAAGGAATTGACGACCCGTGGCAACTTGAAGGGCAGGAAATGCCTTGCCTGTGAACAGGGTGCAGACGACAGTGGCCACGACAACGAATTGACCGAGGAGGACGATGAGGAGGAAATCGTCTACAAGCCTCAATTTCCGATTGTTTGAAGAGAATGGAGTGACGCAACAACAAAGGGGAAATCACCAAAACATTATTGTCATCTTCTAAGAGTTTCAATGTTGTCTTTCAATTCCCTTGTAATCGCAAAGAAAGAATGAATGAAAGTATTTCATCCTAAATCCGAACTACGTTGGGCCTGAATTCTCCTCGTGAGATACGTAGGCAGCCTTTCCCGGCTCGGCCCCTATAGCTGAAAATTTTCATTCTCCTCCGCGATACGAAGATATGAAGATAAGATCAACGGGCATCGAAAAGCAGCTGCAAGAAGACCATAGCTCAGCGTGATTCATCCTTCTCGAGATAGCGTTAAACAAACAAATTCCTGTTTGTTCAAAATATATTTCCGTCCTCATTCGTGGGTTAAAATATCCTCAAACGAAGCGACTTATGTGTTTATCTACTTTCTATGCGATATTATGTATTTTGTACTCCGAATAGGCACTAACATATTGGTCTTTTGAGTTTTTTTTCATTTGTCAGGTATTTAAAACTGATCTGTGTTGATAAGTTGGTTGATCATCCATATTTCACAAGGTCTGAGGCCCCTAAAGATTCCTTCCCCGATAAAATTTGCAAAAAGAAAAGACAACAATGGGGGATAACAATGATGAGATTGACATGAATGATGTTGTCGTGGCTCAACCCGCCGACGCTGATAAAAATGAATTGATTATGCAGTTGATGCAACAGATTGCCGAAATGAGGGTCGAAATGCAGAGAATGCAAGATTTGCCTAATCCAATTTCATCCTTCAACCCTCCAAGAGATGGAAGACCTCCACTCCACTTTCCTCCACCAAGCACGGAACAGGTTCAGAACCTTCTCTCTAACCCCTCTCAAAATCCTCCAACCATTGACTTAACTACCCCCAATCCCCGTCACGCCACCACATCGTGTCAAGCACCACATCATCCTCAAAATACTAACCTTCAAATCCTCCATCTCCCTCAAAACCAAAATACGAACAATGCTCAAACCTTCCCCCATCTTCAAAACCAAAAT
>NC_028648.1:25095920-25108753 GCF_001406875.1 Solanum pennellii | reverse complement strand
TTCAACCCTCCAAGAGATGGAAGACCTCCACTCCACTTTCCTCCACCAAGCACGGAACAAGTTCAGAACCTTCTCTCTAACCCCACTCAAAACCCTCCAACCATTGACTCAACTATCCCCAATCCCCGTCACGCCACCACGTCGTGTCAAGCACCACATCATCCTCAAAATACTAACCTTCAAATCCTCCATCTCCCTCAAAACCAAAGTACGGACAATGCTCAAACCTTCCCCCATCTTCAAAACCAAAATACTGATCCTCAAACTTTCCCCCAAAATTATCAAGCCAATCAAAATACCCAGAATCCCTCCATTGTTCCACCCATACCTCAAAAGACTACTTTCCAAATCCCAACTTCAAATGAACCTTATGCCAACTGTTCCGAGCTTGATCACTATAATGAACAGGAGAGAGAGTGGAGGTCAAAAGAAGAGGTAGTCAAGGTGAATATGAAAGAAGAGATCAGGAAAGCCATGAAGGAGTTGCACTATATTTCTGAAATCGATGGATTAAGCTATAAGGATTTATGCATCCATCCGAATCTCAACCTTCCAGAAGGGTTCAAAGTGCCAAAGTTCGTCACTTTTAACGGAACAGGAAATCCTCTAGCACATCTGAAAGTTTATTGTGATCAACTCGTGGGAGTTGGCAAAAACGAGGCATTATTGATGCGTCTCTTCGGTCGAAGTCTAAGTGGAGAAGCTCTGGATTGGCTTGCATCACAGGAGCTGAAGCAATGGAAAAGTTGGAATGCACTCGCAAAGGATTTCACGAAAAGATTCGGACATAACGTAGAAGATGCCCCAGATCGCTACTACTTGGAGAAGATCAAACAGAAATCTACAGAAAATTATCGAGAGTACGCTCTTCGTTGGAGAAAAGAGGCTGCAAGAGTTCAACCTCCAATGTCCGAACGTGAGATCACTGAAATGTTCATTCGTACTCAAGAGCCTGAGTACTATGAAAGAATGTTGTGTATGATGGGACAAAAGTTTGTCGAGATTGTCAAAGTGGGAGAAGCTTTGGAAGATGGTTTCAAGACTGGAAAGCTCACCAAACTTACCGCATTGCGATCTAATGGAAAATCTACTCGACTCAGTGATATGGATAAATTAAAAGGAAAAGTGGAGGAGGTAAGTACGGTCATGGCTACTCATATGAGGTCAGCTTCTCAAAGGAAATATCAAAACCATAATGTCAATCAGGGAAAATTTCCTCGCCCAAAATTTAGGAAGGTTCCTAAAGTATTTACACCATTAAGGGAGTCTCAAACTCAACTTTATGAAAGGTTGAAAGCAAGGGGTATGCTCTATCCTATAGAAGGAAGACCAGCCAATCCTTTGGGAAAATTTTACAGAGCTGACCACAGATGTGCTTATCATTCAGGAGCTGTTGGACACGACACAGAGAATTGTTCAACTCTGAAGCACAAGATACAAAACATTATCAATAACAACTTGATCAATATTGAGGAAACCACCTGAATGGATGACATATTGGATGCTCAAGAGTGAGTACAAGACATTTCTGAACTGATTCATTTGAATATATTCATCATCAAAGGTCGAGAAACACAATGCGCAATGTTGGCCAAAATTTTGCATATGAATTTTTGTTGCCTTTCTTTTGAAAATGTATCGCACATTTCTTTCTGAACTACGTTTGACCTGATTCCTGCTCCGACGGGATACGTAGGCGCCACAACGGCTTGGTCATATTCCCAGTGAAATTCCATTTCTCTTCATAATGGAAACAGGGACAGAATTTTGAGAGGATCTCAAAAAATCATTTGAAGTGGGACTTCTTTAATGAGTCAAAGCAGAAAACCAAAATTCTACGGTTTGAACTACGTTCGACCTGAATTCTCAAAAATGAGATACGTAGGCGGCCTATGTTGGCCTCGGTCGGTTTCTTTGTAAATTTCATTCTTGTTAACCTTTAAGGGGAACTACGTTTGACCTGATTCCTGCCTCAACGGGATACGTAGGCGCCACAAGGGCTCGGTCATATATCTCATAAGATTTCTATTCCCCTTTACAGTAGAACAGGGACAGAATTTTTGAGAGGGACTCAAAAATTCTCCAGAAGAAGTCTCCTCTTCAGCAAGTCAGACAAAAAGACATTTCGAGATTTGCGACTGGGACAGAATTTTTGAGAAGATCTCAAAAATTCCGCGATCTGTTCGGTTACAATGGAAAGATGAACAAGATACTAAACTGGGACAGAAATTTTGAGGATGGCCTCAAAATTTCGTCATGGGTCTTCCCTGCAAGTCCGGAATGCCTCTGAAACTCATCAGCAAGTGTTAGATTCAAAGGAGCTCGTAAAGCCTGATATGACATGACTTGGCAGTGACTTTCTCAAGATACTATTTCTTAAAAATTTCTTGTTTTTCTTAAAATTGCCTTTTTATGTTTCATTTGTTTTGGCGTAAGATATCTTTTCTTGTCTATCAAGAGTCGGGAAATCGGGAAATCAACCGGAGATATCAAGACCAGGAGCAGACAACTGAAGGAATCGACACAGATCAGTATGTTTTAAAACTGACAATTTTTCTGTGGATGCAGGTTTATAGCTTCGCTTCGAAATCGGCCGAATTCTTCCGACAGATGAATACGGAGAAGGAGAAAACTATCTCCAAAATCAGTGATCTTACTGAAAGCAGGAGGCAATTCACATAGTTTGTGTCAAGATGCTTGTGAATGTGTTTGTTTATTTCAAACCATTCTCAACAATGGGAAGTTTGCAAAAGTGTCTAGCCAGATTCAAAGGTGAATCAAACAGAAATCTTAGCAAAGATTTCACGATTTCTGTAGAGGACGCTATTTGCATTACGTTATCAAAGCAAGATGATTATTGTCGATCAAGACAATGCATTACCTCAGAGGAGACAGTTATGCAATTATTATTTTATCATTATCGATCAAGTCGATATATTATTTGGAGATCGTCTTGCCGTTACTATCCACGGGGGCGATATAAATATTCATGCATCGCGGAATTTATACTGCTGAAGAATCATGCATCGCGTGAAATCATGCATCGCGGAAGTCATACACTGAAGAATCATGCATCGCGGAATCATGCATAGCGGAATCATGCATCGCGGAATCATGCATCGCGAAAATCATGCATCGCGAAAATCATGCATCGCAGAATCATGCATAGCGGAATCATGCATCGCGGAAATCATGCATCGCGAGTCATTAATTATGCACGACGAGAAGATTTCATGCCTCGTCAAAATTTATGTACGACGAGAAGATTTCATGCCTCGTCAAAATTTATGCATCGCGAGAAGACTTCGTACCTCGCTGAAATTTATACATCGCGAGAAGACTTCATACCTCGCTAGAATTTATGCATCACGAGAAGAAGCCATGCCTCATTGAAAATCATGCATCGCGGAAATCATGCATCGCGAGTCATTAATTATGCACGACGAGAAGATTTCATGCCTCGTCAAAATTTATACATCGCGAGAAGACTTCATACCTCGCTAGAATTTATGCATCACGAGAAGAAGCCATGCCTCATTGAAAATCATGCATCGCGGAAAGCATGCATCGCGAGTCATTAATTATGCCCGACGAGAAGATTTCATGCCTCGTCAAAATTTATACATCGCGAGAAGACTTCATACCTCGCTAGAATTTATGCATCACGAGAAGAAGCCATGCCTCATTGAAAATCATGCATCGCGGAAAGCATGCATCGCGAGTCATTAATTATGCCCGACGAGAAGATTTCATGCCTCGTCAAAATTTATACATCGCGAGAAGACTTCATACCTCGCTAGAATTTATGCATCACGAGAAGAAGCCATGCCTCATTGAAAATCATGCATCGCGGAAAGCATGCATCGCGAGTCATTAATTATGCCCGACGAGAAGATTTCATGCCTCGTCAAAATTTATACATCGCGAGAAGACTTCATACCTCGCTAGAATTTATGCATCACGAGAAGAAGCCATGCCTCATTGAAAATCATGCATCGCGGAAAGCATGCATCGCGAGTCATTAATTATGCCCGACGAGAAGATTTCATGCCTCGTCAAAATTTATACATCGCGAGAAGACTTCATACCTCGCTAGAATTTATGCATCACGAGAAGAAGCCATGCCTCATTGAAAATCATGCATCGCGGAAAGCATGCATCGCGAGTCATTAATTATGCCCGACGAGAAGATTTCATGCCTCGTCAAAATTTATACATCGCGAGAAGACTTCATACCTCGCTAGAATTTATGCATCACGAGAAGAAGCCATGCCTCATTGAAAATCATGCATCGCGGAAAGCATGCATCGCGAGTCATTAATTATGCCCGACGAGAAGATTTCATGCCTCGTCAAAATTTATACATCGCGAGAAGACTTCATACCTCGCTAGAATTTATGCATCACGAGAAGAAGCCATGCCTCATTGAAAATCATGCATCGCGGAAAGCATGCATCGCGAGTCATTAATTATGCCCGACGAGAAGATTTCATGCCTCGTCAAAATTTATACATCGCGAGAAGACTTCATACCTCGCTAGAATTTATGCATCACGAGAAGAAGCCATGCCTCATTGAAAATCATGCATCGCGGAAAGCATGCATCGCGAGTCATTAATTATGCCCGACGAGAAGATTTCATGCCTCGTCAAAATTTATACATCGCGAGAAGACTTCATACCTCGCTAGAATTTATGCATCACGAGAAGAAGCCATGCCTCATTGAAAATCATGCATCGCGGAAAGCATGCATCGCGAGTCATTAATTATGCCCGACGAGAAGATTTCATGCCTCGTCAAAATTTATACATCGCGAGAAGACTTCATACCTCGCTAGAATTTATGCATCACGAGAAGAAGCCATGCCTCATTGAAAATCATGCATCGCGGAAAGCATGCATCGCGAGTCATTAATTATGCCCGACGAGAAGATTTCATGCCTCGTCAAAATTTATACATCGCGAGAAGACTTCATACCTCGCTAGAATTTATGCATCACGAGAAGAAGCCATGCCTCATTGAAAATCATGCATCGCGGAAAGCATGCATCGCGAGTCATTAATTATGCCCGACGAGAAGATTTCATGCCTCGTCAAAATTTATACATCGCGAGAAGACTTCATACCTCGCTAGAATTTATGCATCACGAGAAGAAGCCATGCCTCATTGAAAATCATGCATCGCGGAAAGCATGCATCGCGAGTCATTAATTATGCCCGACGAGAAGATTTCATGCCTCGTCAAAATTTATACATCGCGAGAAGACTTCATACCTCGCTAGAATTTATGCATCACGAGAAGAAGCCATGCCTCATTGAAAATCATGCATCGCGGAAAGCATGCATCGCGAGTCATTAATTATGCCCGACGAGAAGATTTCATGCCTCGTCAAAATTTATACATCGCGAGAAGACTTCATACCTCGCTAGAATTTATGCATCACGAGAAGAAGCCATGCCTCATTGAAAATCATGCATCGCGGAAAGCATGCATCGCGAGTCATTAATTATGCACGACGAGAAGATTTCATGCCTCGTCAAAATTTATACATCGCGAGAAGAATTTATGCCTCGCTGGAATTCATGCATAGCGAAAATCATGCATCGCGGAAATCATGCATCGCGAGTCATTAATTATGCACGACGAGAAGATTTCATGCCTCGTCAAAGTTATGCATTGCGAGAAGATTTTATACCTCGCAGTAATTTACGTGTCGCGGGAAGATATTCATGCCCCGCGAGAGGACATACACGGATAAAGAAAGAGCAGTATTTATCCATCGGCCTCAACTGCATTCTTTTATTTTTGATAAAAGTAAACATCAAGAAGAGCATCGAAGATAACGACAAAAGAGCCATCAATATCGCATCAACATTTATTTATTTTAGCATCAAATGAAGAGTACACTGAAGATTTTATTTACAAAGCACAAGGCATAAGCTTTATTTGCTAGATGTCAGACCGATCGAGTCGACGTCGATTTGAGGAGAACAATGAAGTGTCGACATGGTAAAAAGACACTGTCTCCCATCCTAATTGCATTTTTTAAGCTGACGAGTTTTTATCTCAGTCTTTGTCGAGAGCATCCAAGAGGATGAATTCTCAAACCAAACCACAGGTGCGGACGACATCAAAAGGGATGCAGCACAACGTGGAACTTTTTCTTAGCAGCGAACTGGGACACAGTCCAAAGAGGAATGTCAAACTCTTAGGACGCGAGCAGAGGAGCGACTTCCACCACGATCGAACCACCCCTCTCGAGTCACGCGGGTTTTTCCTTAGTTCTGTCAGTTTATGTCTCGCATCTGGAAATTTCGACTTATTGGAAGCAAGTTTCCAATCTGAGTGACAATACGCCAAGAGCTTTGGAAATTATGTCCGTGTAAGTTCTTAATTATGGGTGTGAAGCGCGCCACATTCATGGATAAGAGGTTGCAAGCCTCCTTTTCATACTCGTTTAATTTGTCACTTGTCCAAAACCAAAGGTTATCTATCATAATATATTTCCTTTTCAACCGATCAAGTTGAACTACAAGCAGCCTGATTCCAAAGGTTTAAGGATATGTAGGCGGATTTTGATGTTGAAAACTCGGCTGTATTCCGACATTCGTTCTCGAATTCTATTCTCGAGCATTTCGATACCTTCATAATTCGGTATCGAGGTGGCTTTTGATTTTTTTGAAATCGTGCGATAAATCAATCTTATCGAACTACAAGTGGCCTGAATTCTCATATAGCCTGAGATATGTAGGAAACCCGTTTCAGGGGTTCGGCCATAATTCCTGAACTCTTTGTCAAATCCTTCCTTTAAAATGAATGGGGTTGGTCAAAATTGGTTTGGTCAATTTCATTTTCCTCGAGTTGCTTGCATCAACCCAAGTAAAATGAGGGACAGTTGTTGACACCCAATTTTTGACCCGCGTCGGTATAGATTAGTTATCGAGCTTCTCAAATTTTTTAAATAATGTAAATTAATTAGTTTTATAAATTTCGCAAAATATAATAATATTAATGCTTACATAGCTATGTATATATTGGTATATTTTACATTTATTCGAAAAATCATGCCAAAAATATTTCAGTTTTGATAATCATGCTATTTTAGTTTAAAATTATGATTTTGAATCACTCTTTTTAATTATATTACTAAATAGAGGAGCTCGTTAATTAGTTAATGCGAATTCGTCATTTTAATCGATCATTCGTCAAATTAATTCAACTTCTTTCCCCATGTCTTAATTAATTCTACTCCAGCCCATCTTTATTTCCTCTCTGCCCAGGCCCACTCCACTCCCTTCTCAACCCATTCCATTTAATAGATCCAACCCAATTCCTCAACGGCCCAACACCTAGGCCCAACCCTCCCTTTCAGTAGCCCATCCATTAAACCCAACCCAATTCCTTTTCCTACCCACCCCTTTCCCATTTGACCCGACCGACCCGACCCCTTTCCCTTCCCCTCCTTCTTCCCCTCTCATCACGCCTTTTCAGAAAAAGACAACGAAATTAATTCCCAGAAGCCCCACGCGAAACCCCCCCACACACGCGCTCAATTTCCCCCTTCCCTCTTCCCCTGTTCTTCGCCCAAAACTCCCAGCAAATTTCAAGAAAACAGAAAATGCCAAAGTTCCCAGAACAGCAACCGCGAATCCCAGAAAATGGAACCCGCCTGTGTCTCCCTCACGCGCAAGGAATTCCCTTTCCGTTTTGTCTTCCTCCTCGCGTAGCTTTCCCGTACAGCGCGTCGCATCTCTTCCGCCCTCTCTTTGTCTACTTGTGCGTATGTTTTCAGAGGAGAGTAACGTACTCGTACGAAAATGGAGAGCAACGTGGCTATATCGCAGCACTCCTCTCGTCCTTGCGACGAAATCAACGGTTGTCCGCTTCATGCCGTTGGAGAATCGTACAAGGAGCGTACTATCGACAGCTCCAATCTTATCCTTTAAGGGATTCCAATTCGAATTGGGGGGGAGATTTTCGATTTTACCCCAAACCTTTGCCTAAAATTCCCCCGCCCTCCTAATCCGAAAACCCTAGTTTCCTCTATAAATACCCCCCCTTCAAACGATAATGGGGTTGAAAAATTTTTGTTTGGAAATTTGGGGTGAGAGCTTTATCAGCAGGGACTAAAAATTCTGAAAAGTATTCTGTTTGTCTTTCTTGTTTCGTTTCCGAGGGCGTAAGGAAGAGAGGAACCTTATACGTTTACGTGTGAGATTTCGAGGAAGAAACTTCCGAAGGATCTAAGGTCTCAACTCTGTTCTCGTCGTTCGCTGTTTCGTCCTAGTGCGTCGTTCTAGCGTTGGTTTACGCTTGTTTCTGAAGTCGTGAAGTCGTCGCTTAGCTCGCTCGTCCGTCCCAGTGTTCGCTGCTCTTCAAAAGGTAACGTTCAGTTTGTTTTAACGCAGCTTACCATCAGTGTTCTTTCGTTTGTTCTTCTCTTATGTAAGCAAGCTGATATGTGGTTGTTCGAATTATTTTGATGTGCTGTTGATCGCTGTAGAAATGATAGGTTTTGTTATTAAAATCCCTTGTTAGTTCGGGCTATTTTTTATGTTAGCGATTATTTGTGTTGGTCTGTTTTGCTGAAGTTTGTCGTTTTCGTGCTTCCCTTTTTTTTTTTCAAGTTTATCGTCGCGTGGCAGCCTTAGTTGTTGGCTGGCTGATCTTACGAGATATGTTTGCCTCTAAGTTTACCATCATAATCGTTTGGGATTAGTATCCATATTTTGTTTGCTCCTTAAGGTGACTTTCCACATGATTTTTTAGCTCATTTTCTTGACTATGGATTCACGTAAGCTGTTCTGGTGGTAGTTTTTTTTTCCAGCAAGGTTAATATGGGGGCTTTGCATCTGTTTCTTGTTCTTAAGGATGTTCATCCGGTTTCCTCGACGTATAATCCGTTGTCTTATATCGAACAACTGGGTATGGTGGTTATTTGTTTTTAAAAAAAATGTTAGGCTAGCTCTTAATATATCTGGCTTGCTTTGAGGTTTTAGCATGAGATGGCACTGTTTTGTTGTTATTGATGTTGCAATGTTAGTCGATTCTATCCCACTTTTGCTATTTCACGTCTGCTAGTTTGAGTGTAGCCTGTTAACATGGAAAAGGTCAGTTTGTTGAGAGTTCAAAAAATATGTGATTTTTTGTGCACTCTTTGGATGATGGCATCTCTAGTTTCTTCGTTCATTAAAATGACTTGTTGTGATGTTGTCACCCTTTTATGTTGTCATTTTTTCATACTGATGTGATGAGTTTATTTAGTCATATGTGGGAGTAGTTGTATTCTGTTTCGATTAATGTCATGACATCTAATATTGTGGCTAATAGTAGTTTGTGTATTCTTGTTTCGTGTTATGTTAATGATGTTTTGCTTTCCTTTTTATTTATCATTTTGTGTTGAGATTGCACATCCCTTTCTTACTCCATTTTATTCAATTGCATGTGAAAATCTCTTGAGTCCGTTTGGGACTCCACTTCATCCTTGCATTTCGGAAGAGCCGCAAAGGCTCCCAAAACCCTTTCCATCGAGTCAATCTATCCAAACAGAGGTGCAGATCCGAAAGTCCTTGAAGATTGAGGAAATTCGAAGAAGAGGATTAGAAGACGTTTTCTTTTACTTTATTTTTATATATCTTTGTATTTTTTTTTGTAATGGGCATAAGCCCTTGTCCCTTTTATTTTCTTGCCATTATATTTGTATGTTTAGATTAGGACAGGTACAAAAGTGGGTCAAAAACCCAAAAACAGGTGGGTCCGAGTTTCGGCCAAGGCGAACAGCATCCGAAACTTGGACCCGAATCTCTCTCTCTCTCTCTCTCTCTTTACTATTTGCTTATGTTGTTTTATTTTGAATACCGTTAGCTTAGGGTTAGGGAACTCCAAACCCCCATCGACGCCTTTATTTTATCTAACTTAAAAAACTAAAAATTGAAACTTTAAAGCAATAGATGTTTAAATTTGAAAGTCGGCTTAGAGTTAAGGTTTTAAAAAAGTTTAGCTTTAACGAAGTCTTAAAACAACAATATTTGCAAGTTCATTTAAATTTTAAAAGCTTTAAACTCAAATGAAGATTTGCAAGATAAATAATAAACAAGTCAAAAACTTGTAATATTTGTCTAGATAAAATTTAAGTTAAGCTTCGAAAAGATTCGCAAAAAATGGCTAGATAAACGACAAATATTTCAAAACTTGTAAATATGTCCAAGTAAAGTTCTAATAAATTCAACTTCAAAAATTGCAAGAGTTAAAACAAAATAGTCAAATAAGTTAATCGCCGGAAAACCGTAGTAAACGGAGCGTCTTAGGTGCTTTCTTTTTGAAACCTTCCTAAGACGCTAATAGGAATCCCGAACCCTTAAAAATTATTTTCAAAACAAATTTTTCTGTTTAAGTTGTTTTGGAAATGAGTTTTTCTTGATTTTTTCTTTTAAAATTAAGTGGCGACTCCTAAAAAGTCGAAAATATCTTCAAAAATAAAACAAACTCTTTTCGAAATCAATTTTTTTCGATAAAACACTAAGGACACTTGATTACTCAGCCTTCATCAAGATGGTATGCCTCTATCCGTTCATTCACCGATGCAGTATGCCCAAAATAGAGTTTTATTCGTTCTCTATTCACCTTAAACCACACTCCCTCCTTGGTTTTTAACTCAACTGCTCCATGAGAGAATACTTGGGTAATAATGTAAGGGCCAGTCCGTTTGGAATTGAGCTTGCCCGGAAGCCAATGCAACCTTGAACTGTCTAAAAGCACCAAATCCCCAACCATAAACTCTTGTTGTGCACTTTTTTTTTCATTCTCCTTCTTCATATTTTCTTTGTGGGATATGGCGGATGCCGATTGGAGCTCACCACTCTGCCTCATGGTCCTACAAACGTTGAAGGTCGCTTCTTCATTGTTCAACCGAAATTTCATCTGCCCCTTTTCCATATCAACTAAGGCTCTACCTGTAGCAAGGAATGGCCTCCCAAGAATAATAGGCACTTCAAAATCGACTTCACAATCAAGAATAACAAAGTCTGCCGGAAATATGAATGACTCCACTTTTACTAGCACATCATGGATCCCTATAGGCCTTTTCATTGTTCGATCAGCCATCAGTATCCGCATCGCAGTGGGTTTTGGGTCACCCAAACCCAATTTCTTGTAAATCGAGAGGGGCATGAGATTTATGCTTTCCCCCAGATCACATAATGCTTTCGCAAAATGTAATGACCCGACTGTACAAGGAATAGTGAACGCACCCGGATCTTCTTTCTTTTGTACGAGAGATCTTGTAGCAATAGCACTACAATGCTGCAGTCTATCATCATCCTCGAAAGTGACCGATCTTTTCTTTGTAACCAGATCTTTCATAAACTTGGCATAACCGGGCATTTGTTCTAGAGCTTCTACCAAAGGGACATTGATAGAAAGCTGCTTCAGCATTGTTATAAAACGCCGATATTTACCATCCTCGGTCTTTTTCACTAATCTCTGAGGGAAGGGTGGTGGTGGTCTAGGCATGGGAATTACCTTCATAGGGACTTCTGCATCTTTTCTTGTGCTCTCTTCTGCTTCACCACTACCCTTTACTACCATATCATCATCCTCTCTCACCTTTTCCTCATTAGACGGCATAGGTGGGTCAATGGTTTGCTTACCACCACGAGTAGTGATTGCCATACAGTGTGCATCATTTTTTGAATTTTGGACAGTGTTGCTAGGAAGAGTGCCCAGTTGCCTTGTGTTCACAGTCGTAGATAATTGGGCCATTTGCAACTCGATTTTCTTAATCGATATTGTATGCGTATTGACTTTTTGCCCAATACCTGCTAAATCACACCTTAACTCTTTAATGTGCTCATTACTAGCATCGAACCTCCTCATCATTTTGTGCTACATATCCTCAACTCGTGCCATACTATCTCCACCATCCCTAGGAGTAACTTCACGATTTTGAGGAGGGACATAGGTCCCATTCCTATAATTTCTGTTAGCGTAGTTACCCATGTTGAAGTTGTTGTCGCGGTTGTAGTTTCCATCTCGGACATAATGACCCTCACGGTTATAGTTACCATAGATCTGACCTTGGTTCCCTTGACCTTGGCGCCAATTATCCTGATTTGAGCCTTGGGCGCTTGGTCGGAAACCCCCCGTCTGCTCATTTACTACATAGGAGTCCTCCGCATAATAGCATTCATCAATAGGAGGTGGTGGTTTAGGCAAGTAGTTAACTGCATTTATCTTTTCTGCACCCCCAGTAATATGTTTTAGTACCAACCCAAGCTCAGTTCTCATCTGAGCCATTTCTTCACAAATCTCGTCTGTGGATGGGTAGTGGACTGCACTGCGAAGGTATTTCTCTCGGTATCTGACTTCCTAGTACTCCAAGCTTTATTATTCCGGGAGATTTACTCTAATTTTTCAGCAATCTCAGCATAAGGATACTCCCCATAAGATCCACCTGCTATAGTGTCCAACACCGCTTTATTATTATCATCCTGTCCTCAATAGAAGTATTCCATCAGTGACTCATCATCTATCAGGTGATTTGGGACACTTCTCAAGAACGAGGTGAATCTATCCCAAGAACTACTAACTGACTCTCTTGGTAGTGCCACAAAGTTGTTCACTCTGTCTTTGTGGTTTAGTTTCTTGGAGACCGGATAGTAGCGTGCTAAGAAACATCCCTTAGCTGGTTCCAAGTGAAAATTGAGTTGTACGGGAGCTCGGTGAACCATATAGCAGCCTCTCCCGTCAGTCAGAGAGGAAACACTCTAAGCCCTATTACAACCAAGTCCAAGTCAGGCCTCCCTACACAGCTTTTACACACTGCCCTTACCTTGG
>NC_028648.1:25067471-25094741 GCF_001406875.1 Solanum pennellii | reverse complement strand
CATCCGTTAAAAAGACTTCTAAACGAAAGAATTATCAATACATGCAAGACACTATTATAGAATTGTTATTTTAGTTAGGTTTTACCTCATTATTAGCCTATGGTTCCCACAACCCTAGTTATGGAGTTTAGTTACCCATAGTCATAATTACAATATTCAAATATGTGATATAAGAATTCATGCACTTACTTCGATGAGAAAGAGTAAAATCCGAAAGTTCACTTGATTAATCAGCAAAAGTCACCAACAATCAATGATAAAAGTCTCAAGATAATCAATAATCTCTCAAAGAGTCTACAAAATAATCAAGAGTCTCACAATATTCAAAGGTCTAACAATGATCCAGAGTCTAACCTCAAAAATGAGGTTTTTCGAACTATTTATAGAAAATAAAAACCTAATTAATCAAGGACTCTATTTGCTGGAAATCTGTCAAAACGCGGCTGGATCGACGGACATCACGACGGATCGTCGTGGTCACGACGGACCGTCATGGACTCCGTCGTCCCATACTTGATACAATTTCTTCTGCTGCTCTCTTCATTACCCTCGACGGAAGGTATGACGGATCGTCACAGGCACAACGGTCCGTCGAGGGTCTCTGTTCCAAAACACTTGAACTCTTGGAATATGGGTACTGGGACTACTTCTCTGAACTTCATGACGAACCTGCAGGACGGACCTTCATGGGTACGACGGTCCGTCACGCTTTCTGTAACCCCACACTTGGTCAGACTTCCCCATCTTCCTTCAGCAGCTGCACTACGCTGTCACTTACGGACCGTCACGAGCATGACGGACCGTCACAAGCTCCGTAGGTGGTCTCTTCTGCATTTCTTCGCTCAAAAACCTCCGCATTCATCTTTGGACATATTTCCTGCAAATAAGGAGAAACTTATATAAAAATTAGCACAAAAAGGCTTTTGGACACACTAAACTTAAGGAAAAAGTATCAATAATACCGTGAAACCACGGTATATCAATATGTTTCCATACTTAGTACAAGTGGTGTACTAACCCATATTCTTTTCCTTTTCCCCAGAAAATGTAGGTTCATGCCGTTGAAGTATTAATGCTAATTTGAAGAAGGCTTGGATATCTTTCTCCAAGTGTGGGTAGGTCCTCAAGATCCGAGGATGATGTATTTCTCATTCTAGCTATGTTACTTGCTATAGTCTAAAGACATTCATTTCACTCTTATTGTTCAAGATATTGTTGTAATCCCTATGTGACAATTATACATTTGTATAAGGTCTATGACCGGATGTTCTATTCCGCTTTAGATGGTTTTATATGAGACGATTTTATTAGACTATCTTTCGTATATTGGTTATGTTGCTTAAGTGAGAAGCCTATGTAAGCTTCCTATACGAGGAGTCTAACAAACTCCATATATGCAGTATGCGAGAGGTCTATGTAAACCTCACTATGTATATATAAGAAAAATTTTAATTTTGCGCATTTTTAGACCTATGATATGTTATGACGAATGCTAAGAGGCTAGTCTTAGTCCTCTCCTAGGACGACGATGTCGGTTACATCTAGGGGGTGCTCCCCGGTCGTGACACTTCTCTTAACTTAGAAAAAGCTCTCGATTTTTTATTTTCTTTCCTTTATTCTTCTCCTCTCCTCCTCTCACAGGCAAAGAAGATGTTACCACCTTGGACAAATTCAAGTTTATGCATGCTCTTGTTGTGGGTGATCAATGTAATTATGTTGTTCTTCAAGTGTGTTCTCAGTGCATGAGTGATTTGTTTGTTTTTTTCGAATCCTGTCTAATGGAGGATAACTTCATCATTTGGTAAGTCTTCTTACTTTATATATGACATCGTGTTTATGTTTATGTTTGATGTTTCTCAAGTTATGGGGTAGCTAACTATGACTGTTTGTTTTTCTGTAGGCGGTCTTTTGACTGAGTGCGTGGGTAGATCTGATACACCACCCTCCAAGAAATAATGGTGATGTCCCTCCTAGTTTAATTGCTTAATATTGACCACAAATTCTCCAGTCAAGTCCTTTTTCTTTGACTGAAGTAGTAGTATAAGGATAGAACGTTTCAAATGTAAATTTTGTTATTTTCGGTGGAATTAATGTCTTATAAATATGGATATGTAGCCTAGCCTAGCCTTGCATGTCACCATATCAACTAGTTATTTCAAGAGAAAATACATAAAGTCACCACTGAAGTTGTTCGGAATTTTTAAAAAGACATCTTAACTTTACAACCTTCCTATTACCCCATTAACCAATTTTGAATAGATATAATTACATCATTTTTCGTCCATCTGACATAGAGAACAGAATAAATTTTTTATATATAAAATCTAGTCATTAGTGGCGATATTAGATTTTCTTCAACTACGAAATACATTTAACTATAGAGACAATTGATTTGTCACTGGTTGAAGTAAAATAACTGGCGACAATGTAATTATTTCCATAGTAATAACCGTTTTAGTGATAAAACATACTATTAACTACAAAAAAATATACGTACTTTTTGCACAAATAAATTTATCATAATTCATTAAGGATTTGGGGACGATTTTTCTTTTTGTAGTTAATATAATATTTTCAGTGACGAAGCACTAAATCGTCTTTGTATACTTTAGTGACGAAATTATTTGTTCCTGATAATCGAATTTGTTTTTAATGTATAAACATGAATTTATCAACTCAAGGACCTCCATGGGTAACATGTAGTAGCCCCATGATTAGGAATATAATCCATAAATGATTAGGAGCTCAATATTCAAGACTTAGACCTTGAAGATACTACTCCTCTCAAAGATACTCAACTTATGAAGTTCATGCCATTTATGGGCATGAAGGACTCGACTTGAGGGTCTAAATAACAATAAGGAATTGATGTATATGATTTTTCTCATTTTCATACTTACTTCATCAAAACTTATCCCAAATCAATAGATGATCTCAAAGGATTCACAATTGAACTCAAATGCTTTCTTGAACTCTACTCTTAGCTCTTTCTTGAATTTGAATTATGAATTAAAGAGTTATGATTCATGATATGAAGGATCTCGATGATAATGTAGACTCAAGAATAAATTTTCATCATTCTCATACTCACTTACTCGAATCTTGAAACAAGTTATTAGAAATTAAAGAAGACTCCTCAAAAGAATCAAAGAGACTTTCTATCAAAGATTCGAAAGAACTCTCAAGACTTAACTCTTAGCTCTGCCTTGAATTTGAATTATAAATTCAAGGTTATTATTTGTGGTAGGAAATATATCGTTATGATTAAATGAATTTAGGTAGTTAATCATGATGAACGGTCAAGAAAACATTGTATTGGAGTAAGTCCGCGACATAGATATAAATTTTAATAATTAATCAAGAAATAATAAACTTAAGATTGAAATATTGGGCCCGTTAACGGGCCCTTTCATATATATATAAATATATATATATATATATATATTTGTATATATATATATATATTTCTTCCTTGCCGCTTCAATCTCTCTACTTCACTTTTTTTTCTCTCTCTCCTCCTCTCTATGTTCGCATGGATCTCGAATCTCTGGGTGCATGGTATACAATGATGTTATTTTATTTTATCAGTCTTTTTTCTGTCAGTCTTTTCTGTTCTTTGTTTTTTAATAGACAACTAATTTGAGTGGCCTTTGATCAAATCAAATCTCAGCACGGTCATGTATTGTAAAATCAATGAAATTATAATTTTGCAATACAGTGGTTGGTTAAGAAATGTGTTCTTTAAAGTATATTATATCAGTAGTAATCTAGCTCTAATGAATGAGTTTTGTTTGTTTTTGTCACTTTTTATATAATGTCTAATGCAATATTGAATCGAAATTGTAATGATGAAAATGATTCCATGTTGGGTGTGAAAATTTGTTGCAAACATGGAGACTTACTTTAAATGCAAACTTCATGGTCTAAGGATAAGCTAGATCAAAGATTTTGGTCTTGTCCATGCTATCGTGCATGTATATTTCTACATCTTAGTCTGGAGACTTCTTTTTATTTAAATTTCTTTGTGGTGTATATTTTAGGAAGAATGCATGCAACTTATTTAGATGGATGGTTCATGAAGATGTTGATATACAATCCAAGTTCGTTATTCTAAGATTGGCGAATAAAATTAATGAGTTGGAAATTGATGATAAAAGCCATATTAAAAGAAGTAATAAATGGGCAATGAAGGAGAAGAAGAATACCAAATGTTGTAAAAACTGAAACTAATCTTCGTCTTGTTTGTTGTGGTTTTATTTTTTTATTTTTAAGCATTACCAAGAAGAATATTGTGAAGGATGGAAAATTATTATCTAATTGTGTACAACTATTAAAATTATCATAGTTGTGGAAATAAATAAACATAGTTTTGCACCCCTGTTCCAACATTTTTACTTGTTCTTAACATAATATATGAGTCAAATGTCGCAACGAGTCAAATATTGCTACATATCACCAATCTTTAGTAACATGTGGCTAAAAATGTTGCTATAGATGACCCATGTTTGTTATATATGAGACACATGTTGCTACAGATGACTTATTTGTTGCTATAGATGCCTCAAATATTATAACATATAACCCTTATATAACAACGATTGACCATTTTAATCATATGTTGCTGCAAATGGCTTATTTGGTGCTACAAATGTCTCAAATGTTGCAACACCCTTCCTTAGCAATGTTTGACTATTTTAGACATATGTTGCTACAGATGACATGTTGCTACGTATGAGACATATGTTGGTATAGATTACCCATATGTTGCTATATATGAGACATATGTTGCTATAGATGATCCTTATGTAATAATATTTGATTAAGTACTTGCTCTCAATATAACATCACATAATATGTACTTGCTCTCAATATAAGATAAAGTAACATAAGTGCAACATTGTCAAGGCTCCAATCTCTTAGATACTATCTCAGCAGCCCAAATCCATTGCATCCAACCAACTATATTGTCACACAACAACGTTTGAAGAGGTTGAATTGTTGTCCTGCTAATTAAATGCTCAATAAATGCTATCAAATATGATCCGCACACGGTTTTGAAATCATTTGTTATCATGGGTTTCACTCGACCTTTAAATTCCCATGGTTCATTGAGAAATTTATTTGGCAAATGATTCATATTTCACTTTGATTGAATAATTTTGGGAGCAATTCTAAGACAAATTGTATGAATGTTGAAGATTTGGTTCTATACCCATCAGTACGCAGTCATAAACATTCATGCGACTCTTGTGTAAGAGGATCTCAAGAGTCATTAAATGAATTTTTTTAAGTTAATAACTGTCAAAATTCTTTTTGCACCAATCCAATCCATTCCTCCAGGATATGGTATAATTCCCTTGACATAGATAATCATATCTTCGTTTCATTCAAGCTCATTAATTAAATGCGCAAAGCTTCTACCACCAACTGTTATTGTATCCTCGCTCATTTTGTCATATATTAATTTAAAGTTGGAATAGAAGTTGAGATGCACGATTTTATCTTTGCTATCATAGTAAGTCGGGTATCTCATATGCCTCTCCGACATGAGGGTAAGGATTTCATAAATATACTAAAATAAAAAATAATATTAAAGAGTAAAGAGAAGTAATCATTGAAAAGATAAAAACAAACGAATATTAAAAATTGAAGGTACTAGTAGAGAAAAATTACCCAGTCTTCCCACCAAATTTTCGTGCTTGTCATGTTCCTGAAATCTTCTCCACTGAAAAATTGCATGGCGTAATGTGCACCCATATCCTTTATTCTCATCAACCCCAACACTTCTTTTCCCAGCTATAGCCACATGCTTATAGATATTCACCTTTTTGAACTCCAACACTTCCTCTCCTATGACCATTGGCAATTCTCCAAAGATCTTGTTCTTCAAATTTTGTATTGCCTTGGTAAAAAAAATTTCTCTCTTGGCCTGTGGAGTATATGAATATCGAACATACTTTGATGGAATGCCCTTGAATCCCCTCTTGTTTTTAAATTCATTGACAGCCTGACTGAATATTTGAAGATACACGGTAAAATCTTCATCTTGTTTTTTGCACTTATCACAGAGAAAGCTAGAGCATCTTCTACAAGAGGTAGCCCCTTGATTTTGTACACCAGAAACACCAATATAACCACCAACATCAATAACACCACCAACATCAACCCCATAAAAAACAACTAAGTCATTATCAACTGTCTCTTTTGATGGTTCTTGCTCCAACCAATTCCATTTTAACTCTATCCACAATAGGATCAAATAAGGTTTTCACCAATCCTAGGGTAATGACATTTGCAATTCGTTTTCTGTTGGGACAAGCCATGGGCACACAACCTAAAATTATAAAAGTAAGTCATTTATAGAAATATTTGGGCTTGATGTTGCTGCATATGGGGTCATATGTTGCAACATATGGGAATCTGTAGGAACAATTGTGCCACATGTCGCAACATATGCATCATCTGTAGTAATATTTCGGTCACATGTTGTTGCATATGAGTCAAATATCGCTACAGATAATGCATCAACTGTGATATACGGGACATCTGCAACAATAAATGACCCATATGTAGCAAAATTGATATATATGACAATTTAAAATTTTTATATAACAACTTCAACTTACTGCATCATGAGGAGGGTTGAAGAGATCTGGAGGATTTTTGACATTTTTTGCTCTCAGCCATCTCAATATCCTTGGAGATGAAATTTTTTCTTTAGTAGTTACTTAATGGGTCAAATGAGGAATGACTTCAAATGCTCAAGCCTATAAAAAGAAACACATGTCACAAATCAAATGTTGAATTATTCAATAAAATATAAAAAGATTAAGAACATTTATGTTTACCATGAAAGTCAATGGCAAGCCAAATTAGTTATTGGTCTTTGGTCCTAAAGGTTTCAACAAGTATTTGACAGTTAAGTCAAAGTTGTCATGACCCCAAGAATAGTTGTTGAAAGCCTCAATATCTTGAGATAAATTCACCTACATCGACATCTTTGGCCAAAAGTACATTATATACAAACCAAAGTAAGCACAATGACTTTTTGTGCTTCTTTGATGTATCCTCGTCATTTAACAAAAATATTAAATAGGGATTTTTGAAGCTTGTGCCAATAAAGGACATCAATTCCTACTCCTCAGTTGACTGTCTTGTTTCTTCTTTTTCTCCTTTATTTCATAAACGTGGTTCTTTTTTTACTATTAAATCAGGGAGTAACTCAGAAGAAGGAAAACATTTTATCCCTGAAACTATGGCAAACTCTTTTCTGCCAAAGAAGAGTGACATGCCACTATAATTAATCAAAACCACATCGTTCTTTTCAGGATCTGAAAAATGAACCTTCTTTTCAAAAGTTCATTGACCATAGTAATTTGAAAACGTGCTTTATTTTTCTCTGACAAATCAAGAGAATGATCAAAACAACTATTTCTAAAAAAATCTTCCAAATCCAAATTTTTGAGAATGATTCTGAAGGTGTCAAAAGTTCTTCCCATGACTGACTTGCTAATGATATCACCAGTAGCATTAAGCTACAAAAGCAGATGAAAAGTGTGTGCGTTGATAGTTTTGATCACATCATTATCCTCAACTTCGTTTTTTTCTTGTTCTTCTTCCTCAACTTCCTTTTGTTTCCTTTGTCTTCATTGTTATCACCGGTATTTTAAAAAACATTTTTGGGGCGAGTCTCGAGGAGAGGCGTATAAAGACGCTCCAGGGCGTAAATTAAAAACGTATATCCATAAGGCGTTAGTCCTAAAATTTGAGGTGTAAGCCCTGAACATAAAAACGTAAGTCTTGAGCGTAAAAACGTACGCCCGGGCGTATTTTATTTTATTTAATTTTTTGGCTTTAATCATATTTTTATTATTGGTTTAATGATATTTCTCAAATAATAATTATAATACTTTTTTCTTCATTATTGATTATTAATACTTATCTCAAATAAGAATCATAAATCATAAAAAAGTTTACTTTTGGTTATTTTATTAGTAATAAAACTATAAATTTGAATATACATGACTACGCCCCGTAGATCCATGTGACTTACGCCCCTTGTCTCGAGGCTTACGCCTCGCCTCACGCTCCCACCTTTTAAAACACTGGATGAATCCCAATTTTGTACCTCCACAATATAAATTAATTATGGAGCTTCTTAAATTTCAAACGATTTAAAATAATTGACTTTATAAAATTTTAAATGCTTTTTAAATCATTTTAAGTACTTTTTCATTTTTGTAAATTCTATATAATTTCATATATATTTCATATATTTTATGAATATTCAACAATCGTCTAAAAATGTTTTAGTTTTATTTGAATATTTTGATTTAGTTAGTTAATAATGAAGTTTATTATTTTATTTTATTGATGTTGAGAAGCTTATTAATTAATTTATATTAATTTATCATATTTTATTTTTACCGAATCACCAGCTAAGCTCAATTTGACTAAATTATTAAAACTCATTTGACAATAATTGTAATTAAATGGGCCAAATTCTCCATTCCAACACAACTTCCTTCTTACCTCACATTCAACCCCTTAAACAACCAATTCTGGCCCTTTTTCATTTTTAGCAGCCAAGTTTAGTTTTCAATTGGAAACTTACATAAATATACTATATTAAGAAAATATTTTATCATTTATAGCAATAATAATTTTTTTTCATTTGATCTCTTTTAATACATTTATAATACAATTTTAATAAATATTATAAAGAATAATATATTATTTACATATAATACAAGTTTTATTGATGATTAATACATTTATCAGACATTTTAATACACTTATAATATCATGTGTCAATTTCTTACAAAACAAGCATAATATATTTTTAAAAGCAATTATAATACATATTCATTGCGTACATAATCCACTTTTAATACATATTGCAGATTTCACATAGTGTTGCTATAAATGGTAATAAATAAAAAATATCGCTTAATCAGTAATTATTTATAAAAAAATACCATTCGTATTGAGATTTTGAGGTATGCAAATCGCTACTTTCAAGTTCTTCGCTGCTCCGGATAAGGTTTCAACAAATGAAATATATGTTGGACAACTGAACAAGTCTATTTTCTAAAATCATATGAACAAAATGGTCATAAAAAGAAAAACTAATGCAACAAAAAATGACTCTTCATTGAATGTTAACAATACATATACATTTTCTCAAAATTAGGATTTTTTTTTGGATTTATTGATTTTTTTTCAAAAATAATAAATGATACGTACAATTACACCATTATTCAATTTTCACATTTATAGAACAATTTATTGATAATTAACCCATGAAATAAACTTAGTATTGTTCGAAAATTGTAAAAAAAATTTAAAAAATGACTTATCCATTTAAAGTAGAACACAATCTTCAGTTCAAAAAGAAGAGACAATCACGATCGGAGATGAGTAGGAAGATAAAATAATAAATGAGAATATTTGTTTTGATATGAAAAAGAGAAGAGAGAACGTTGAGGGAGGAAGAAGAGAAAATTTTGTTTTCTTTTATTTTCTAAATAATTTGGATTTGAATTATAAAAGTTGATACAGAAAAGGTCAAAATTTCCCCTGAACTACGTGAAATAGATCATTTATACCCTTCGTTACATTTTGGGATAAAAACTACCCACAAATACCCTCAAGAGTTAACACCCCAATTTTTTAGTGACATGGCAAGCCACATGGGACTAATCCTTCCACCTAAGCATTGCCAACTAGGATTCACTGCAAAAGGACTAGAACTTTTGTGACGACAATAATCGCCATAAAAGCCATGAAATCACCACTAAAAGTTTTTTAACATTAAATTCTAATTTCATGTTTTTTTCTTCATTATTTTTTTTAAAAAACAAAAATGATATCAATTAAGAATTTGAAGACATTGTATGTTTTATTTTTATGTCATATGTAAATGTATAAAATGTACGATGATGCATTATATAGTAGGACATGTGAATCGAGAAGTAATTTTGATGATTTTTCTTAATAATATTGGATATTTTTAATATTGATATTGCAAGTTATTTATTTTAGAAAATTAGGTTACAATAGAAAATTAATAGTCATATTTTTCTTTATTGAAATAATAGATTTTACTAGCAAATGGTCGTTGGAGCCTTAGTCGCCACTAAAAATCACTCATAAACTTTAGTGGCAATATTTGAGACTTTGTGGCAACTTTGTCGCTACTAAAGGTCAAGTTTCTTTTGTGGTGAATCTTAGTTGGCAACACTTAGGTGGAGGGATTAGTCTCATGTGGCTTGCCACGTCACTAAAAATTGGAGTGTTGACTATTGAGGGTATTTGTGGTTTCTTAAAATAACGACGGGGGTATTTTTGATCCCAAAATATAATGGAGGGTATAAGTGATCTATTTCGCATAGTTCAGGGACAATTTTAACCCTTTTCCGAAGTTGATAAACAAAGTATTTTTTTGGTATTTTATAAAAGATAAAAGAAAGTTTTAAGAATATTAATTTGATCCTATGTAAGACCTCGAAAATGACTTAGGTGAAGCTAGAGACTAACATGGTTGTCATGATAGTCTAAGGTTCTAAAGTGGTATAAAATGTGGTATTGAGGCAGTGTCTAGAGTTTTAGGTGAATTGAAAGTGAAACGTCAAGGGACGACCAAGACGTTCGACGACTAAGTCATATGTGCCTCATATGTGGTTTTATGTGTTTATGTGTGATTCATGAGGTTATAAGGTCATAATTAAATGACTTATTATTGTGTATATAGGCAGTGTGTCAAGTTTTGTGAAGTTTGAAGGTCAAACGTCTAAGAACGTCCATGACATTCGAAAGGTTTGCCTTGAAAACGACCTTGTGTGTCTATGCATGCTTCGTTGAGTTTTACGTGTTTGTTTTGGATGAAATTTCATGTGAGAGGTTCTAAAATCGTATACGAGCATGTTTTGGTTGGAAACGTCCGAACAAACATCCCCAAGGACCATTCAAGGGCCCTTGAGGAAGGACCCTTGTTGGTGACCAAGACTGCTCAAGATAGCCCAACCTACGGAGGCAATCGACACCAAGTGTAACAACCCTAAAAATTGCTATGCTAAATAATTCTTAATGTGTCTAGAATGCCTACAATTAGACCGGATTTACACGGATTGATGCGCGTAGAACCAGACCTCTAAACCCTTGCGACATCCAAGCCAACTAATCTGGGGAGTTAGTTGAGCTAGGAAATGTTGGGTCCTGCCATGTACCGTACCCGAATACTAGGATTCACCCGGATGAGTCTTAACCGGACTTAGAGGGTTAGTCCTAGGTTTTAAGGGTTCTAGGGGTATAAAGGTAATTTTGGGGCTAGGGGTAGTATAGTAATTATCCTAGGCTGATATTTAATTAATTAAATAAAGTTATTAATTAGTCAAAATAAGTCAAATCTCGGTGGTCAAACCTAAGAGACCTTACCTCCTCACTCTGGTTCGAGCCGAGTTGGAGGCATAATGAGGCACAAATTAATTGATTAAAATTAATTAAAATAAGGAGGGGCATTATAATAACTTAATATATATTTTATAACAATTCCCACAAAAGGGGCGCATGACTCCCACTAGGAGTGTGCTTCATCCCCGCTCTTAATTCTTTATATTACTCCTAAAACGTTTTTCAGCTTTACTTTACCATTCAAAAATAGAAAAATAAAATAATCCTACTATATAAAACGTGTTCTTGGCTGCATCCATCAAAAACAAAAAGAAAAGTTCGTACGCCTAAGCATTACACATAAAGAACTTCACTTGTGAACAAGAATCAAGGCTCCGAAGAGAGGTTTGGGCGTGGGTTAGGACGTGTGATTGTGGCTGGTTGTCAAGGCTGAAAAGGTATGGGTTTTCTTACTCTTGATCCCTTTCCCAAGAGACCATTAGGACTCAGATGAATCTTATTCCGAAAACTAGGGTTGTTCCCCGTTGCATGTCTCTGTCACTACCTCACATTGATTCGTAGGGTGGATATGTTTGCTGGTAGAAATTAGGGATATAATGTGTTTTCGTGATGATCAGGTTCATGTATGTGTGTTCGAATTTATGTGATTATTAAAGTATGTTTTTTCCAAGAATATGTGATAAGTATGTGTGCAAAGTGTGTGTTGCAGTGGCTCTTGGACACGGACTGGAGCATGGAATGACATGTTTTATGGTTGTATTTCACGTGCACAAACTTGTATAAATCGTGATGTTCACATGAAGTATAATGTTGTTAATTTGAGTGAAAAACTATTAGCTAAATGCTTCACGAAATGCCCTAAGAATTAACTCAAAATGTTGATGAAAAGAAGCTGAAAAATGTAACTCAAATTTCCAGCACCTTGTTGGTTAATTTCAGCAAAGTAAAGTTGTTTAATAAGCTATGTAAAATAAAGAAAAATAAGTGAGATCACTAAGATTGAACCCGTGACCTCACCATGTTAAGAATCATTGAAATAATGTGAGTTAAAACGAATGTGGCATGTGGGATTCGAACCCGTGTGACTTGATCGAAAATGACAAGAAAAATAAAAAAAATAAGAATGAGGTGTGTGGGGTTCGAACCCACAACCTCTCTATCAAACATTAGAGAGAATTAAAATAAAAATAAATATTGATGCATGTGGAAATCGAACCCACAACCACACGACAGAATAAAGGAAATTAAGGAGAAAAGAAAATGAGGTTGTGGGGGTTCGATCCCACACCCTCTTGGTCAAAACAAAAATTTGTTTAAGGAAAAAGGAAAATAAAAGATAATGAGGTTGTGGGGATTCAATCCCACATTCCCTCGCTCCCAAACGAACGAAAACTAAAGAAAGAAATTAAGGGAAAAAGGAAAGGAGGCGTTGGGGCTCGATCTTGGGTCCCCAAGGCGTGTGGATCAAACTAAAATAAATAAAAATGTACGTGTTGTCCAAGGAATTCAAAATCGGGTTCCCTTGTCCAAATTCCGTATTGATACGTAAATCAAATGTGAATAAATGTTCAAAAATAATGTTGCCTACATAGATCGAAATCGAGATCTTGGAACACTTACAAGATGCATAAGTCTTGTACCACATAATCTTAGTAAGATATGAATCACTTAAACGAACTATGATTAAAGCCTCATGGCTTGTACGTATAGACCATAAGTCTAGCATACCTGTAAAGTAAGTGAACCTAAGATGTATGTAACGAAATGATGAAACCCTAAAAGGATCAAGTAAGTATGAAACACACTAAATGGCCAAGTGCATTGGCATATGATGAAATGAACATTCACATAAAAAGGGGTGAGTAATTATGAAGAGCAAATATGCTAAAGTTAATGAATGTGGTGACAACATGATAAGAGGATAATGTGAAAGATGAGAGTAATCTCAAATGAGCCTAAGTAAATGTTACCAAAACGTACTCCCCTATGAGAGTGTAAAGCTAAAGAAAAGACCAGTCTCTATGAACACTCTAACGAAAGTATTGAGATTAATGTATACTTAATACTAATGATGAGATGAGATCATCTATTGAGCTATGATGTCCTCATACTAGAAGCCAGCTTCCATGACGTATGAGTTGAATGTAATGGAACTTTATATTGAGGACCCATAGGCTAGCTATGAGCGGTGATGCCTTCTTTCGAGAAAGGCGGAGGTTCACGTAACTCTCATGAGATGAGACCGACCGGCATGCCGGGTATGGGTCTCCTTATATATCCTAGTCTTTGAACCAATACTGCCAATATAGGGACCTAGGGTTCAATTCCCTATGTACACTAACATGTTTTGGGTCACTTTGGCCGGTGATTCCACCTCTTTTCGATGTGGGGCAGACACTGGATTTCATGATGCTCACATGATCTATGTCGGTTAAAGTTAAAGTTCCCAAATGAATGAATGAGGCCAGCCTCAAATGATGCACATAATGATATGAACGATACCAAAGCTGTTAGGATAGGATAATCAAGAGGTGATCTAGACTCAAGTAATGACACTAGGTTATTCTTGATCATTGCACAACAAACCCGATGAGAGTCTTAAACTACATCCTAGGTATGACTAGTGTTTACACTAGCTTATGAATGAATGAAATGAAGTACGTATGAGTGAATAAAGTAGAATCTGTGTTTGCTAAAGAAGGCTCCCTAGTTGAGGTCCCATATGTTGAGCCCTCATTTTGGGAAGTCCTAATGTCAAGTGCATGATCCCAAGGTCTCATGGCTTATGAAAGAATGATATGAACTATGTGATATGATATGTGCAATATGTTATGTGTTGTTTGCAAAATGATAAGTATGATGATACATGTTACTCTCACGGCATGACTTTCCTAAACCAAATTTGGCAAGTCCCCTGACTATCCTAATTCAAATTTGGCAAGTCCCTTACATTCCTAAGCCCAATTTGGCAAGTCCACTAACTCGACTTTCCATAAATCATGTTGTTAGGAAAGAACTATTCCTACTCATACATGTCCTTGGTGTGTGCTTGCATATACCCATACTTAGTACAAGTGTGTACTAATCCCATACAACTCTAAATTTTTAGGCGCAGGCACAGGTGGATGTTAGAGCTTAGAGATCAACGTTGAAGCTATCCGGACGTGGAGCATTCATTCGGACTTGGTAGGCCCTCATGCATTCGAGGACGCTTGCCCATTATATTCTAGATTAGTTATAGGATTGAGCTAGTGGAGTATGTTTCACTAGCGTTTCTTTCCCGTTTTATTTTAGACATTGTATTGGTGCCATTTTGGCAAGTATACACTTAATGCAGTATTGAACTATTTCTTTCATTTGATGTTCTTAATATTAGATGGTTGATGGTGAACGTATATGAATTTAAGTAGAATGACTTACATGCATGTTGCGAAACAAAAAGTTCAACTTTCCGCTAAAATTAATCTAGATGAAGTAAGGATGATGTATGTAGGCTTGTCTGCGACCTCTGAGAGGTCAACGACACCGGTCTCGTTTGGTGTCTAGATTCCGATCGTTATACCAAGTGGGTCAGTCGACGCCCCGTAGGTGGGGAGTCGTTGGTGCATACATAGGCGTGAGGAAGGAGGGGCCAAAGACCAGCCTCAGTCCCCAACCATGGACCAACAGAACTGTCCGTTGGTCAAGGGACGATCTGTCGATGGTACTGTTTTTCCTGCAAAGTCACTGTAAGTTTAAGAGATGAATTGGTCAATTCACCCACGTCCAAATAAGACTTTGGGAGGTTCCTAAAGGGTCTTTTCAGTATTTTAAACATGTATATAAGTCTTTAACACTTAGAAGATTTCGATCTTCAAAATAAAAAAAGATCAAAAATCCTTTAGAAATTCTCAAGAACTCCATTGGAGCCAAAACTCAAGGAAGGACTTGAATTGGAGAATTGAGTGAAGATTCTTCATCAAATTGGAGTATTAGATTTATTAAGGTATGGTTTTTGATCCTTGAAACTCTATTAATGAAGGAGCTTAACTATCGAAGAAGTTTTCTAAAGTTTTCAAAGATGAATTGTCCAATTTCATGATTTATCTATGGATTCTTGCATTAAAGGTTTTAAAGCATTGTATATTGATTGAATTGTTATTAATTTGATGATTTTAACTTAATTAACCTATGAAACCATGTAATTAATGAACCCTAGTTTTTGATTACTTTATGGGTTAAGTGATTTGGACTTAATGCTTATGAATTCTAGTGTAGTTTTATATGGGCTATTGATTGATATAATAATTGTATTGAATTGATATCTAGGTTGTCTTAGATTGATGAATCTATATTGAATTGACCTAGTATCATTGAGTACCATAGTTTTTATATTGAATTGTTGTTCATGGTCATGGGTAAGGGCCTTATAGTATTGAATTGGATGGTTTAGCATTGGATTGAAGTGTTGGGGATGGAGTGGTGGTACGCTGTCCTAATTCCCTTTATTTTATGTTAATTAGACTTCAATTATATTTATGGTGGCTATATTATGTGCTTTAATTGCAATTGATGTGGGCTTGTCGGCGTTACTTTATGTACTATGATGATCATGGCCTTGTAGGCAACTACTTGAAGTATTTTTGGTGATTTGTATAGTTGATTATGTGAAGTTGGATAATATCTATCTAAATGATAAGTAATGTGAAAGTATATGTGTTCTTCTATTGATGCTATTTAGGTGATCATGTTAGACTATGACTATGTCTTTATGTGTATAGTCTTAGGGTTGATGCATGATTATTCCTACTTGACTATATGAGTCTATGATGATTATATTGATGATGATATGGTAGTGTATAGGATGACTTAAGGATGATAATGGTTATTTCTATGAGCTTCTAGAATGATATGTAATATGTGTTAAAGTGAAGTATGTTGTGTCTTGTCTTGGTTGACTTGTGTCCCTTACTTGTGCATGTATGAACGTGAATATGAGATGTCTTGACTTAGGATGCTAAAGCCTCTTTGTCTTGTATGTATGAATGACATGTGACTTTGAAGAATGTTAAGAGGGTCTTTGTGTGGACCTTGAACCTAGTGGTAAGGTTATGAATGTTGAAGTCGAAAGCCGTAATAGTATCCTTCAAGTAAAGGAATGATAGAATTAAGATTAGTTGGCTGGAACGACATCATATCAATCCTTAGGATAGTCATTATGAGCTTCTTGTCGCCATTGTAAGGTTTTCCTTGGGGGCCTCTTTGGTAGGGTAAATGTGATTTTATGAACTAGATATGGAACCCCTTTATGTGAACCTTTAATGTAAATTACTCTATGAGAACAAAGGCTAGCACCGAGTGAGTATGGTAAGGGAAGTAGCTCTAGTTAAAGGACGAGACAAGAGTACAAAGCACACCCTTTATATTCCTTAACCATATACCTACATGGGATGTGTTGTAGTTCTACCATTGGCAAGTAGAACACCTTCATCGGAGTAGGTTAGAACTATGGATTCCATGTCTAGCTACCATGGTTTATGTAGGTTATTGCCTATTCTTATCATATGGGATACTTACTAGCATTAGAGAAGTTCTATGAGGTTTAGATGGTGGTATGACACTATCTAGACATTGCACAATAGAGTTTGAAGGTGTTAGTGAGAGTCCCTAAGTCTTGTCCAAGACCATTACTTGAATGTCTTTATGTGATGAATGAGTCTTAAATAAACTAATGAATGCAATGACTTAAGTTAAGAAAACATGTTAAATGAATAAGTACTTACCTAGAGTAGTTAAAGGTTGTCTAGTTGAGGTGTGAAGGGGCATAGGAATGGTCACTTCTTATCTTACCTAGATAAGTCTTAAGAATGACTCTATTAGGGAAGATGTTGATTATGTGCACATGATCTAAGCCTTAGGTAGTCTTAAAGATTATTAGGTAGTCTTGAAGAGGTCAAATCATGGACGTTAGCTTCTTGATTTACTTAAGTAAGTCTTTTGATAGCCTTTGGAAGAAGAATGTCATGTTTATGTGTTTGGTGTCTTGTAAGTGTGTGTTGATCTCATTATAGGTGGTCTTGAGGATCATTTAGGTGTGCCTAGAGAGATTGTATGTGCCGTCTCTCTTTGTCTTACTTAACTGAGTCTTAGGATAACTTTTAGTAAGGAGATTGCATGCTAGAAGGTGTCTAAAATGAAACTAAGAGAACTTCATTGTACAGTGAAGTGGGTTACTGTAATGTGACTCCTAAAAATGTGATCAGTGCTCTAGGTGATTTCATAGGGTTTAGTACATGTGTTTGTACTAATTCCATGCTTTTATCTATTTCTATAGTGGTTGGTAGGTGAGGAGCATTTGGAAAGCAAGACTTGGATCGTAGCATCATTCAACTGAAGTTGAAGTATGTCCTCATTGACTCGAGGGCATAAGATGTTTTTTGTTTTCTTCATTGGAGTATTTTAATAGACTAAATATTTCTATATTTTGAAGTATGGGTCATGTCCTAAGTATTCTTGTGTCTAAGTTTTGATGAGTTTGAGACTTAGTATTTCGATGATTTCTAATGAAAGATGTTATTAAAGATATTTTAATGTTTTGTGAAAATTTTTAATTCCACACTACTTTTCACTATGTATATGCTACGAACGATACGAAAAGAATTTGTACAAAACCTCCAAAAGATCAAGTACGCCAATCACAATCCGAGATTGGCTCTAACTTCTAGGGTTTGATCTCGGACGGTGGCATCCTAAATTTACACATTTCATTTAATTTTCTCAACAGGCGAGCCATTTGGTCTTTGCCACGAAACCGTCAGCGGCGGTGCACCACCCCATCTCTGCCCTAAGATGGAGGAAGAAAAGGCCGCAGCATACTACGACGAACTTACACGAAAAGGAGAAGGCGCCGCAAGATTCAAGCAAGGTCTAGGCTTTTCTTCAACTTCAAATGACGCCGTACCCATCCGTGGCTCTGCTCTCGTTTCTTCCTCTTCATTTCTAGGTAGCTTTGTCAGGGCATCAAGCCCGTCCAAAACCACCGAGTTCGAAAAACAAGCTCAGCTCCAAACCATCCAAAACAAGCTAAAGAATAAACCTAAAGATTGCCTTTCTTCTAGGGTTTCCACAAGTCCAAGTCGCGAAAAACGTTCCAGCCGGAGAAGCCCGAGTCGAAGCCACAAGTTAAGGCGACGGAGTCGAAGCCGGAACAGAGATAAAGAGAGGCATTCGAGGTGGAGTGAAAACCGGGATGCTTATAGGTCGAAGCGTCCACATAGGTCGACAAGTAGAAGTAGAAGTAGAAGTAGAGACAGAGATAAACATAGACAAAAAGAGAAGCAGAATACAAAGAGGACAAGGAGTGTGTCACCACGGGATCAAAGACCGGGGAAAGTTGGCAAAGATAGACCTGCTATGGTAGATTATAGCAAATTGATTGAAGGTTATCAAACTACGGTAAGTTTCATTCTTATTTCTCAATATAACTTGGTTTGGTTATAATTTGTGCTATTTTTGCTGTTAATATCACACACATTCTAGGCAGTGAGCGAAGCAGATTGGTACAATATTCTCATTGTCTTTAAAAGTGTCAATTGTACATCTTGATCTCAATTATACAGTATGTTTTTGAGGAGAATGCCACTACTGACCAAAACTGTGATCTTGTCCGCTAGAGAAGCTTGCAGTCATTTTAACAATTCCAGAGTTTTTAACAGAATGCTGGAATGTGTAGAATGTTTGAATTTATGTTCACAGATTACACTCGATCTTAGTTACTCCGTCCATCCAAATTTCATCCTAGCCTACTTCCCTTTTTAGTCTATCTAAAAAAAAAGAGCACTTACTAGTTACTTCCTTATCTATCGACAATTTAACTTTAAACTTTTCATTTACCTGGAGATGGGTTATAGCCACACATATGTCACTTGTTTTGCATGGAAATTTTCAGAAGTTTTTTTTATTTCTTAAACTCATGAGTCAAATACCACCAGATTAATTGGGACGAAGGTGTTGTATATAATAAGGTGACACACTCTTGCATTCAAATCCAATGATAAAAAAGCATCTTACTATGGTTGCTGAATAGGAAGATTGGATAATGTTAGGGGTATGCAAAAACCGAATTGCCCAATAAATGGAACCGAAAAAATGTTATTGGGTTTATAAAAAAGTTAGCGGGTTATTGGTTCATTTTCGGTTTTCACTATTGAGTTATTGGGTAAATTGATGACCCAATGAAACGATAATAATTTACTACTTTACCCTTCCTAAATGTTAAATATTAATAATTCAATATATAGCTTGACACTATAGCTATTATAGTACTCTACCCACTTTACTGGAAACTTAAAAACTAAAGTAAGGGTTCACAATTATAGCTATTTGATTTTAGCTTTAGTTTTAGTCTTGTTGGACTATTTTGTTTTAGTTTTAGTTTTAGTTTGTAATTGTAGGTTGTAGCTTTTGCAAGTTCGTAAAGGTTTGTAATTCGATTAACATATGAAATTTCATACTATGTTTTGGTGGTGACATGTAATTATAGTCTTAATACTAAATTTTCTCCTATTGATGCAATTTTTCATTAACGTTCGTGTTTTACTATAAGAAAGCATTTAAATAAGTGAGAAGTCATATAATATTTTACAGACATTTTCTTATTAGGTAAACTGAAAACGACCAAAAATTGATAAATCAAACTGATAATCCATAAAGCTGAACCGAACCGAACCGACCGATGCATACCCCTGGATAATGTTGCCTGAAGATGTTGCCTTTATGTTTTATGCTATAAGGATGATTGGATTGTAAAGCACGATATAGATTCTTACTTTGCGTTGTTAATTTCTGTAAATGTGTTTCAGACCGATGTACTTGCAAATTTGTCAAAACTCAAAACTAAAGAATAAGGAATCTTCTGATTATCGAGCACATTAAAATGACCCTTTAGTTGCATAGTGGATTTTATCAATGCTCCCATATCCATATATTTCCTCTAACTATCCATTTGAGGCTTCAAAGATGTGATAATGGACTGGAAATCACATATATTGATGTTGCTTTCATCATCCGCAAGTTCTCTTAATTGTTAGTGGTTACCAAGTAGGTGCAACCAATATTTTGGATCCATAGCCTTAAATTTGTTTGTTGGACTTTTTTGTTGTATCCTCTAAGATCTGTTTTTTGATAAATCCCCTAAGATCTGTAAGTACTTTGTTTCAGATTATGAAGCCTGATGTCCTCATCATTTCTTAGATGAGTTTCTTGTGAATACAAAGTTACCCTTCTCTCAAAAAAATAATTATGAAGCCTGACATTGTTTATTTTTTGTTTCTATGTTGAACAGACTCCAGCTGAAAGAGTCAAAGCCAAAATGAAATTTCAACTTTCAGAAAGTGGTAATTATAACTTCTTTTTCTGGTCTTTTTTGGATAATATTCTTCACTTGTGGATGCCTAATATGTAAATTTCGCTATTTAATGTACTATACAGTGGATACTAATATGTTTTAATTAGTTGAGGAGATATTACCTAGTTCTACTGATGGTTATGGGGCTGTTAACTCTTTCTAGAAAAAATGATATAACAATAGTGATGATTGCTAACAGGAAGGTCTAAGCCTATCATCAATACATGCAAGAAATAGCAGAACTAGTACTCCCTCTAGTCTAAGTGAATTGTTGGGTATGACACACCTCTTAAGAAACATGTTTAAGGGCATTAATTGAAGGCTACTTTCTACTTTTGCGACCTTCAGATTAATTTGTAAATTATTCTCCTAGGAAATGTGTAGTAGTTAAGAACCTCATTAAAAAGAAGGGTAAATGTGGAAAAAAATCTCAATGATTTTCATGAATTTTAAAAATTCTATTATTTTGAAGTATGAAAAAAGTTGCAACATTTCACTTAGGGCCCGTTTGGCCATATGAGATAAAATCATGATATGAAAGCTTATGAGAGGGAGATATAGGAAATCATGTTGAGTACATTTCGGAAGCCACAACAAAGGAGGTTAGCAGCGACAAAGCCGATTTGGCTACGAAAATCTCGAAGGACCAAAGCACCATAGTTTCCATGTAGAATGACACATAAATTGAAGAGTGGATGGTGGAAGATCTTGAACCAATCCAACAGGATCAGAGTCTTACTATCCAAAAGGAGGAGGAGACATTTGCATGGGTAAGACAAAATCTGATTAAGTTGGGCAAAATGTTTATAGTCGACATGAGGAGTCTTTGGAGTTACTTATGCAAATAGACAACTCAGGAAGGCTAGAAAGATGGAAAACGATTCCATCACTAATAAGTCTAGATACAAGGGGTTTAGGAGCTTAAAAAGCTTTCATCTGTTGACATCAATTTCAAAAGTGATGGAAGAAGAGAGATGGGGAAAAGAGGACAATGTTTTACCATGAAAGTAAAATTTGTCTCCTGGAATGTGAGGGGACTTAATAGTGGGGATTAAGAAGATTGGTGAAGAGCTTAATTCTCAACTGGAATGTAGACATAGTCTGTCGAGAGGAATTTAAGCTAGAGGGGGAGTTTAAAGATATGATAAAAGAATTATGGGGTGCAAGATGGGACAAATATGCTCGTCTTCAAGCTAGTTGCACCAGAGGGGGAATTCTGATGTTATGGGATAGCGAAAGGGGAAGTTCTATAAGTTGGCTCTTACACTCTTACATGTAAACATGAGGCTCTATTGGAGGATTATAAGTGTCATATAATAGGAGTATATGGTCGAAATTGTATGTTTGAAAGAGAACATGTAACAGGAAATAGGAGTTGTCAAAAGTTTGTTTGAGGAACCATGCTAGTTGCACTAGAGGGGAAATTGTGATGTTACGGGATAGCGAGAGGGGAAATTCTGTAAATTGGTTCTTACACTCTTTCATGTAAACTTGAGGCTCCATTGCAGGATTATAAGTGTCATATAATAGGAGTATGTGGTCCAAAATGTATGTTTGAAAGAGAACATGTAAGGGGAAATATGATCTGTCAAAAGTTTGTTTGAGGGACCGTTGACAATCTATGGTGACTTCAATGTCACGAGCTTCCACCTGAGAAGAGAAATTGCAAAAGGAGAACAACAATGAAAGATTTTTCAAATTTCATTGAAGACATGGATCTTTTGGGTTAAGGAGGTGTTTTATCTGGTTCAAAGGAGACAAAAACAATGCTGCTTCTAGAATTGATAGGGTTCTGATATATAAGGAGTGGGATGACAATTTCAGCAAAATTAAACAGGTTGTGTTGCAGAGATTATGCTTAGATCACAATCCAGTTGCACTACAATGCGGAGCAATCAGAATGTGTCATGAAAACATTGAGAGTGGAAGTTCTTGAAAGTTTTCATGATAAACTCCAATTTTTTGCTGAAAATGCTCTCATGTATGGTTTTTGGAAGGAAGTGGGTTCAATGGGTAAGCTATTGCATCTCCACCAAAAGATTTTCAGTTCTTATCAATGGATCACCTGAAGGCTTTTCCCCTACAAAAAGTGGCTTGAGCCAGGGAGATCCTTTGCCTTCTCTCTTTGAAATGAATCACAAACCAAACCCCAAGTTCAAATGCCAACATGGAAGTCACATACCTGCAGTATGCTGATGATACCTTAATCTTTTGTGATGCTGAGGGAGGGCAAGTACTGATCCTAAGATCAATTTTACTGCTTTTTGAGGGCTTTTCTGGACTACATATTAGTGGGAGGAAAAGCTAGTTGTTCTCGACCAATGAAGTCCCTAATATGTTGGAGTTATCTGGAATTCTAGGAGGGGAAGTAGGCTCCTTGTCTTCTATGTACCTATGTATGCCTCTAGGTGCCACGTCAAAGGCCATGAGCTTTTGGAACTCAATGATTGAAAAGTGTGAGAAAAAGTTAACTAGATGGAGATCTCAATACATCTCCTTTGGTATGCCCCTAGGTGCCAATTTTGAAGGCCATGGGCATTTGGAACTCAGTGATTGGAAAGTGTGAGAAGAAGTTAACTATATGGAAATCTCAAGACATCTCCTTAGGTGGCTGAGTAACTTTCATCAATTTTCTTTTGGATGCTCTCTCAACCAACATGATGTCTATCTTTCCCATTCCGGATGGAGAGATAAAAAGTTTAGACAAGATTGGAGAGATTTTCTTCTGAAAGGGATTGAGAAAGATGACTCTACTGTTTGCACTTGGTAAAAATGAACGAGGTTCTATGGGGAAAGAAACAAGGGGGTTTAGGAGTGAGAAGTTTGAAAATTCAAACAAGGCACTCAGACTGAAGTAATTGTGGAGATACTCACAAGAGCCTTAAGCACATTAGGGCTAAGTAATTAAAGCTAAACATGGAGAGGAGAACAAATGGAGGTATATACACCCTATGTTGTAAGTTTACGGAGATCTATTTGAATCTTTTAGCCTTTTTGAGAGGTAACACAACAATGAGGGTAGGCTATGGAAGTATGACCTCTTTTTGGGAGGACAAATGGTTGGGAAATGCTAGTTTAAAAACCGTTTTCCCTCAGATGTATGTGTTGGTGGTAGTACATCAACAAATGAGTTTAGCTGACAATTCGACACAACAAGGAGGAACATCCAGTTTAGAAGGAGTTTTAATGACTGGGAAATTGAAACCGTGAAAGAATTTGTAGAGCTCTGGCAGAGTTCAAAGGGACAAGAATGAGGTATAGATTATTGTGGAACAAAGATAGCAAAGGCAAGTTTTAGGTGAACTCAACACAAGTTTTTGAATGAAGGTGGCCAGCAACCACCACAATGGCCATGAAAAGAGATCTAGAAAACAAAAATTGCTTCAAGGAGGCATGTTTTACTTGGTTACCTGCAAGAGAAGCAGTTTTGACACAACAAAATCTCAAGAAGAGGAAGTTCTCTATGTGCTCTAGATGCTATTTGTGGAAGAGGTTGAGACAACCAACCATCTGTTTTTACCGGGCAAGATAACAACCCAACTTGGAGGATTTTTATCAGCCTTGGGGGAGTTGTTTGGACTATGCTTAGCAGAAACACCCACCTCCTCCATAGTTGGGAAGAGGTAGGTGGGGGAGATTCATACAAAAATAGATGGAGGATTGTGTAAGCCTATATCTGCTTGACAATCTGGAGAGAGAGAAGTGCTAGATGTTTTCATAGCAAAAGTTGTGTTCTTCAGAAGATCAAATTGAACTGTATCAGACTTTTTTGTTTCTGTTGTTTCTGAGTCAATTATTCAGATCCTTTGCTCTATTTAGATTTTAGATTCAGATATCTTGTTTTGTTGATAAGTTGTAATTATGGTTTCAGTACACATGGGCCATGTACTGATTTTAGTCAATATATACGAATGTTACCTTTCTAAAAAAAAATCATATAAGATGGAACTGAGTTTTGTTTGTACATACAATTTGGGTACTTTTTGCTCATAAACATAAAATCCTCAAATTATTAAAATTGCCCAACTCTTTATACAATCTTACCAAATAAGCAAAAGTTCATAACAGAAGTATTATACATTATCCCAAAGCTGTTATAAAAGAAAACACAACATTTATGATCAAACTTTATTTCACTAAAAAAGTAAAAATTGAACATGAGTTCCCTAATGAGTTGTTGTATATTACTCTTACTTTGAGCTGTTTGTCGGTCAATATCATTATGTTCGTGAATATTTCATTACTCTATTATTCTCGCAAAAAATATGTCGATACGAATGATTTTCTTTACAAAATATCAACTCGTGGGTTTATTTTTTTATGTGTAAATTGTGAAATTATGATTTGACTTTTTGGAGAATTTGGGATTTTTGATATGAAATCGCATGTCCAAACGCTGATTTCATTTCATAGTTTCAAATTACAAGATTAAAAATGCATGTCCAAACACCTACTTAATATGGACTTGAGGGAGTATATCATAAGAACATATTGTAGCTTATAGGTTTATTTGAAGTATAGCCTTTTCCTAAATTCTTGCCCCGCTTTTTCTACATTTTTGTTTCATATTAGTTGTCTGCTTATCTTACAAGCTCATACAAACTCTGGTAGAGGTGGAAGCTTATCACTTAAACTTAATACGAGTATGGATTGAAGTAGCCCGTTGTTTCTTTTGTTTCTTTTGACAGTTCGAAAAGATGAAACAATAAGCATGGGCTCGGGATGGGAGCGTTTTGACTTTGACAAGGATGCCCCTTTGGATGACAACGAGATTGAAGGTTAGCTATTTGGTTGCTATTGTTTACATATGAACATTGTCAAATTGAATCCTTTACATTATCACTTTTAGTAGGATTCTTATTGTTGCTGCAACCAGGCAGTGGTCATAGGGTGAACCATATAACTAAAATCAGATTCCAGGTGTCTTGCACTGAGCTAGTTAAAAGGATGGACTTCAATATTCTTCCTTTATTTCCTACTTGTATAGCTATTTGTAGCTTGCTAGAAATCTTCAATGTAATGATGATTCCATAGGATGCAGAATTCCAATACACTAATGGTCAACGTGCATATAAGATGCAAACTAAAACAACATTTAGGTTACGTAGCTTGTGTATGAAGGATTTGTTTGTTCATTGAAATATTCATATCGCAAGGAAACATCTTAAGTTGGATGAGGTTTTCACCGCTAATAAAACAAATGTACTATAATTTATACATTACTCCCTCCGTTTCAAAAAGAATGATCTCCTTTCCTTTTTAGTCTGTATAAGAAAGAATAACTTCTCTCTTTTTTTGTTAATATTTAAATTTCAACTTTCCACGAGGCATATTTAAGGCCAACAAGATCAAAGGACAATTTTGTACATTTGAGATAACTTTAGTTTAGGACCACAAGATTCAAAAGTCTTTTTATTTTCTTAAACTCCATGCCAAGTCAAACTAGGTCATTCTTTGTGAAACGGAGGGAGTGTTAATCTTGTGGAGATGTGGATGATTAGTCTGGTTCGCATGAAACTAAGGTGACTTTCCTTTGGGGGGGGGGGTCAAAGTATAAATAAAGAAGCAAATATGTGAAAATTATAAGATGAAAAATGGAGCGAGACAAGGAAGGAATGCCTTGTCATGTTGTGTTTAGCTTCTTCCTACTTTTATCTTGCTCTATTGAACCTTTTAGAATTCTTGTCTTCTTTCTTTCTTTTATTTTCTAGTATTTCGCTTCAGTTTGAACTTTCTTTAAATTTTGAAATAGTGTCCATTCGATCATATGTTACTTTGAAAATCACTAAGCTTGTTTACAAGGTGTAAGGATTGAGTTACTAATATTATAATGCATATTCAGTAGATAAATAAATGACATTGTCGATTTCTCAATTCATTTAATTATATTTACTAGATTAGTCATTTGTAAAACAAGTAAATGATGAGTAACTGAAATAACTTTAGTTTGGTTTCGATCTCTTTAAAATGGAATTGGAAAAAATAAGAAACAAATACTATGAAATTAAAGAAAGAAATTCAATTAAATAGATATTGTTAAAAGGATATCCACGACTTTCAAATTTCTTCGTTTGATTAAATTAAAATTACCTTACTTGCATAATTTTTTGCCTAACTCAATTGCAAGTTTAATAGCAATTCATTGTTTTTTCAAGTGTTTCTTCCAGTTAGTACATGGAATGAGAGTTATGAAGAAATGAAGTGAGCAATAGAAATAAGAAGAATAAAAGAAAAAAAATACAAAGAATGTGCCTACTATATTTAAACAAAACCTAATTGAGAAGAAATGAAATAGAAGAGAAAAAAATGAATATAGCTTCACATTGAGCCCAAAAGCAATGGAAAAAATAATGAAAAAGAAAATAAAGTTTCAGATTGCGCCCAAAATTAATGAGGCTTTTTCATTGGGTTGGTATTCTGAGCTCAAAAGTTCAGCCCATCGCTTAGCCTATGGGACTTTCCAAAGCTAAAAG
>NC_028648.1:25052484-25066807 GCF_001406875.1 Solanum pennellii | reverse complement strand
TATATATATATATATATATATATATATATATATATATTCAAAATTGGAGCTTACATATTCGGCGTAATTTTTCGATGAAGGGGGTCCCCCCGGGCTCCACGTAGCTCCTCCCCTGACGGGGGACCTCCGTTCTTGCTTATATCGATATTTTTGTAGAAAGAAAAGTTCCTTTATTTGCTGACACTGATGCACTGTTGATTGCTTTAGCTGTAGAAGATGATGGTGCTTTAGTCAACCACATTGGTAAAAGCTTTCGGTTTTCTACGGTGGAGGTACACACCTCTTTTTCTTTGTATCATTTACTTCTCATAACTGTGTTGCAAATGGGCTGTGATCATGCCAAAGCGCTAAGATGTTTTTGCTGTTAATTTTTTTTGTTGATTTGAAGACTAGGAGGGAGGAACAAATTGAGGCTGCTCATGATGAGGCTATTTTTGGAGCTCCCTCAATATTGCCATGTTCACCTTCCTCAGAAACAAATGATGAAGCAGAAGATAAGAATGTCAAAAAGGACATATCTGAAATTGCAACTGCTACAAGTCTCATCAATGGACAGGTGATATCTTAAATCTTATCATAGTAGGTTTTTGCTAATTATTAGAGTACCGTGGTTAGGTTTTCACCCCTTTATCTTCATTTTTGGTTCCACTCTGCCTAATCATTCTTGTATTATATGAATTAGGCACTGGCAATGCAGCAAGGTTCTTGGCGTGATCGTGTGCGTAAATCATAACTTGTTTGAATGCTTGGAAGACTTGATCATGCCAAGTATTTGGTTTATGCCAATGGAGGGTTTTTGTATTTGTTCTTGTCTTGTGTGGGTTGTTGCCCGCTGCTTTTTGGAATAGTGCAAGGTCCTCCTTTGTACTGGGAAAATTGTGAAGAAGGGTATTTATGGAGTTGGGCTTTCAGCTTTAAAATATCCATTGTAGGTAATTAATTATCTGTCATATTCTAATTTTCTTATGGAGAACTAGCAAGGAACCAGTTGCAAATATTTTTCTGTAAATATTCTCTTATTTTGTTGGTTTTACACCTGTTCGGTACTCATATGGAGCCCCGACGCTCCCTAACGAAGGCGACTCCGTAGCTATGGGCTTTGAATTCGAGGTCTCTTGGTTAAGGATGAATGAGTACTTACCTTCACCACAACCCTTGTTGGTCTGTAAATATTCTCTTTCACTCTTAAACTTTGAATTCAGCAGCCCTTGTATAGTTTGTATGTGGACGTCAAGTGTAGTGCTTTTGCCAAGATTCGTCACATGTAAATAAAATTCGGTTATGAAACATAGGCCATAGAATAGTCATAGAAATCTTCATTGAGAATCATATTTTCAAACTAAGCTTCAACCATACTGGGTGTGTAGTGTATTGCACTCCATATTTAATGGGAGATTTACAAATAGAGGGTGCACATGATATGGTATTATGGTATATACCGAAATGTCATATTGTACTGAAAATTTGAATATCGTTGTTCTAGTATTATGATATTTGGGATGGTATATACTGGAATGTCATATTGTACTGAATTTGAATATCGTTGTTCTAGTATTATGATATTTGGTATGATATATAGTATACATTTTATTTTTATTTGGTATTCAGTATAATATTTAAAAATGGTATAACTTTCCTAAATCCCATAGTGTAAGATTTAAATTACATTCTATTCCTACTTTTTTTAAATTTACGAAAGTCCCTTAAAAATAATATTATTCGGATACATAGCAAATAAGTTGGATAGAATGTATCCAAATAAGATTTAAATTACATTCTATCCCTACATATGATTTGATCCGTATGGTTTCAAACAATTCAAATTTTCATCTTTTAATTCTTTCCCAAATCATAATAGATTTTAAAAGTTGAAAACAATAGCCGATACATGATCATGAATACGTTCAAGAATCTGGAAAATCAAGGTGAGTTATGAATGATACATAAGTGGGATTTTAAATTTCTTCTTCCAATTCGTCGAAGACCCTTTCAATTTTGATTCAAAATCACAAAAACAATGAGAAGGTACATCATGAATATTTTGATTTTGCTAAGACAATGAAGAATCTGGAAAAAAAAAACCTGACATTCAAAAATCTGGAAAAAATATGAGTCTCGATTTGCAATGTATAAAATAGATCAGAGTTTTAGTTGCATAGTAAAATAGATCAGACAATCAGAGGTATGAAACTACATATATTGTGTTGTTAATTTGATTTTTATTTATATTTTTGAGATGACCATTCAATCGTGATACATTAGTATTTGTGATTCTTGTATAAATTGATAAGTACTATACTCCTATTAATTATACATTAAATAAGTAATCTTGGAATTAAAGATCAACAAGTTACTGTGTGATACATGTAATATTAATTTAAATTATTGTTTCATTACCAATTAAGTTCGTAGCTTCTACCAATTTCGCCATATGCCCCTTTCTTTTTGTTTTGAGATTAGGATCATTAATATGCAACTTAGTATTAGTATAAACTAAATGTTTTGAAGTTGAAACTGACTACTATATTTAATTGGGATGTATTTGATTGATAAAGGATTTGTTAGTACTTTATAATGAATATATATTTCTACATATGTAATGTGTTAATATGATACAATTGAACTTTTTTTAGTTCCCACAAATAGACTCACTAAGGGCCTCAGTTGCAGAATAAAGTTTTTCTTTCATGTCCTGTATGTCCTCTTGCAAGATAAACTAGATTCCCCTTCTCTTCTAGTACTAATAAAATTGTATCCCCTTTTGAAATTCTGCATATGGATGTTTGGGGGCCTTATAAGCAATGTTCTTATAATGGTTATGGGTTTTTTCTTACCATTACTGATGACTACTCCTGAATGACTTGGATTTTCTTGTTGAGATACAAAGTGAAGTTGTGACTTTTATCACAACATTTATTAGTCTAATCAAAAATCAGTTTTCAACTTCTATTAAAATTGTTAATTCAGACAATGGTCTTGAACTTTTTAACTCACAATATCACTCTTTTTACTTCTCTTGGTATAATTCACTAGAGTACTTGTGTCCACACCTCAACAAAATGACATTGCGGAAACAAATCATAGATATGTTTTTGAAATGGAAAGGGCACTCAGGTTCCAAGCTCATCCACTCTTAAATAGACTTCCCTCATCCATTTTGGCAGGAAAATCTCTGTCTTCCATAATCAAGTGCCCAAATTACACCATTTGCGAGTTTTTGACTGCTTGTGTTGTGCCACTAGACCGATCACCACTGCCAATTTTTCTCCCAAGGCAATTACTTTTGTTTTTATGGGCTATTTTGATACACAAAAAGGTTACAAACTTTACAATAATGCCACAAGTTCCGTTTATGTTAACAAAGATGTATCCTTTAAGGAGGATATTTTTCCATTTAAACATCCCAAACATACTCTTCTAGATTCGCAACCTCATCATACTCCTATTTTTCTAGTCTCTTTATCTGCATTCCCTAACCCTGCAAATGATTGTTGTCCTGCTATCTTTTCAAACCCTCAAACCAGTCGTACTCTTGTCACACCTGATCCTCAGTCCATCAATTCACATACCATTCCTTCACCCTCAGTTCTTAACTCCCCATCACCTTGTAGAGATATTTTTAGGGCTTGTAGAGATATTCTGTAATATTTTAAAATAGGAACTCGATTCTGGATATCATTGTAAAATAGGAAGATATTAGTTCTTTTCATATATTGTTACTTAGTTGTAGTTATATAATTATGTACATGCATCATTTGGAAAATAATAGAATACAAAACAAGAAAATATTTTGTTCAAGATTTGAACTTGGTATCAGCGCCATGGACAAATCAGATTGTAAAATAGGAAGATATTAGTTCTTTCCATATATTGTTACTTAGTTGTAGTTATATAATCATGTACATGCATCCTTTGGAAAATAATAGAATACAAAAAAAGGAAATATTTTGTTCAAGATTTGAACTTGGTATCAGCGCCATGGACAAATCAGATGCTTCTAACTCTACCCGATTGTCATTCAATCTGAAAATTCCTCTTTCAATGCAGGAACTATTCTAAATGAAACTTATTATAATGTGTGGTCTCAAATCATATAGATGCATATTGGTGAAGAAGAGAAATTTTCGTTTCTTCATGGGAATACACAACCACCTACTGAAAAAAATGAAGGACATGATAAATGGTACACAATAGTGTTTTCAAAAACGTTTTTGGGGCGAGTCTCAGGGTGAGTCTCGGGGCGTGGCATACCAAAAATACTCTGGGGCGTAAATTAAAAATGTAGATCATAAGGTCTAAGTCCTAAAATTTGAGGCATAAGCCCTGAACATAAAAACGTAAGTCCTTGGCGTAAAAACGCACTCCCAGGCGTTTTAAATTTATTTTTAAGTTTTTTTTACTTTAAATCATATTTTTATATTGGTGTTATGATATTTCTCAAATAATAATATAATACTTTTTCTTCATTATTGATTATTAATACTTATCTCAAATAAAAATTATAAATCATTGAAAAGTTTATTTTTGCTTATTTTACTAGTAATAAAAGTATGAAACTGAATATACATGATACTACACCAAGTAGATTCATGAGACTTACACCTCACCCCGTACTATATAAAAAGCCTCATGAAACTTACACCTCACTCCGTACTATATAAAAAGCCTTGCCTCACACCCCCGCCTTTTAAAACACTCAGACAATCAAAAGGTGAAGAGGTGGATGTTGATGTCTATGTCTCCTGAGATCATGAAGTGATATATTCGCTTACCTACTGCTTAAGAAATATGGAAAGCTCTGTCAACAACCTTTTATGATGGAGCAGATGAACTAAAGTCTTCACTTTGAATCAAAAAGCCTTTTCTGCCAAACAAAATGACAGATCTCTCTCTTCCTACTATGGAGAATTGATTGAATTTTTTTGTGAGTTGAATCACCGTGATAAGGTGATCATGGAAAATGAAAAGGATGTCAGTTCTTACCGCAAGTCTATTCAACAACAAAAGGTGCACATCTTTCTTGCTGGTTTGGATGGTGAATTTGAACAGATTCGTGGGGAAATCTTGATGAAGGATCATGTTTCAGAATTAGAAGAATGTTACTTAATGGTTTGTCGTGAATCTATGGAGATCTTGAAAAATCTGAAGCAGCCGCCATGGTGAGCAAATATAGATCTAATCAGAATCGATTCTCTCAAAATCAACCAGATCAAATGAGGTCTAAGGGTATCAAAATGTCCACTTATTAGTGTAATCATTTTGATCAGTCGGGGTTCAAAAAAGATTGTTGTTTTGAGATTGTGGGATATCTAGAATGGTGGTATTAGAACTGTGATTCAAGAAAGAGAAATGCAAGCCAGAGTTCCACTGCTGCAACTGTAGAAACAAATGCCAAGGAAGATGTTGCTGGACAATCCACAACCTTGGTAGAAACGAGAGGTAACAATGGTAAGGCTTTAAATTTATCTACACTTGTTTCTAATATACATGAATAATTTATTCCGGAGATACAGATCACATGATATTTGATTCTAGACAAGTTTCATCCCTTAAACCATTGTCACAAAAGTATGTTTCCACCGCTAATGGTTCTTCGGCAAATATCATTAGGGAAGGATCTTTGTCTCTCATTAGTAATTTAAATTTAGACAATGTCTTAGTAGTTCCATCGTTGGATTGCAACCTTTTGTCTATTTCTCAAATTACCACTACTCTATCTTTTGTTGTGATGTTTTGGCCTAACTATTGTGTGTTTGAGGACATCCAGATGATGAAGATGATTGATTATGGTACTAGACGAGAGAAGTTGCATTGCTTGAATTTGGAGTCAAAAAGTTCTAATCAGTTGCGCCAAGCATTACCGATTAATGTGTTTAGTTGTGAGGACAAAACAAGGAAATCTTATATTTGGCTATGGTATCGACGATCAGGACATGTTTCTTTTGGATATCTTAATAAGTTGTTTCCTAGGTTATTTACAAAATTTGATGTTTTTGATTTCCATTGTGATGTCTGTGAACTTTTAAAGAGTCAACGTGTGTCTTTTTCACCAAAAATGAAAAAAGTTCAATTCCTTTTATGACTATACATTCAGATATTTGGGGTCCATCCAAGGTGAATACGTTAGGTGGATTACGTTGGTTTGTTACTTTTATAGACGATTGTACTAGAATGACTTGGTGTGTTTGATGAAGTTCAAAAGTGAAGTGAATTTGTTGTTTCAAAAGTTTCATAAAATGATTTGCACTCAATATAATTGCCAAGTAAGAGTTCTACGTAGTGACAATGGGGGAGAGTATTCCAACTGTGAACTTAAGCGATATTTAGAAACACATGGAATTGCTCATAAAACTACTTGTCCCAATATACCCCAATATAATGGGGTAGCCGAAAGAAAAAAATATCATTTGTTAGATGTTATTCGTTCTCTATTGACTGAAGCTCATCTACCACAATGTTATTGGGGAGAAGCACTCAGTTGTGCAACATATTTAATTAATCGAGTGTCTTCTAGCAGAATTAACTTTAAAACAACATATCAAGCTCTTCCTAAAGCGGTGATGCATCGGCAGTCCCAAATTTGACTCCTCGTATTTTTGGTTGTGTAGTATTTGTACATCTTCATAAGCATCAATGCGATAAACTATCCCCTCGTGCACTGCGGTGTTTTTTCTTGGGATATGTTACTAATCAAAAGGGGTAAAAATGTTTTTATCCTCCAACTCAATGAATGTTTGTTACAATGGATGTTGTTTTTCACGAAGAGTCTGTGTATTTTTCTAATGAAACAAAACTCCAAGGGGAGGACGTGAAGGATAGTTTGTCTCTAAATTATCAAAAATTGATACTTTCTGCGCCTAGTAAACAGGTTGTATATGAATAAAATTTATGTGACGGTGAACATCAAGAAATGAGACATAACCAAGATATGGTAGAATCAGATTTGGGTACTACTGAAAATTAGGAAATTGATGAAGAAGATTTGGGTGCTACTGGGAAATTAAGAAATTGGACAAGTTAATCCAATATCACATGAACCCCTCATTCAACAAGCAACTGATATACTAAATCAATCGTCACCAACTCCAAATATTTTTGATTTTGTACCTGAACCATCAGTCAAACAACTACAAGCACGACACAATGAGGTTTTCCTAAACCCACCTATGAACAAAAAATTTCTGGTAGGACTGGATACCTATTGAGCTATTTTGTGTCTAATCATCGTTTGTCGGAATCGAATAAGTCATTTGTAAATCAATTATATGTTGTATCTATTCCTAATAATGTCCAGGAAGCCTTAACTGATCCAAAATGCAAAGCAGCTATCGATGAAGAGATGAAATCTTTGAACAAATGATACATAGGAACTTGTCGATTGTTCATCATGAAAGAAAACAGTTGGATGTCTATGGGTGTATATAGTCAAGTACAAAAAAGATGGTATGATAGAACGATTCAAAGCGAGGTTGGTGGATAAGGGATATACTCAGACTTATGGAATCGACTATACAAAAACATTTGCATCTGTTGCAAAAATCAACATAGTTCGAGTGCTATTATCCTTGGCTGCAAATTTTGATTGGCCACTACAACAATTTGATGTGAAAAATGCTTTTCTACATGGTGAGTTGTCTGAAGAAGTCTATATGGACTATTCTCGAGGGTATGGGATACTGAGATCACATGATCATAAAGTATGCAGGTTGAAGAAATCACTTTATGGACTGAAACAATCACCAAGAGTGTGGTTTGAAAAATTCATCAAATGTATGAAGGCATTTGGCTATACTCAAAGTAACACCGATCACACTTTGTTCTTGAAGAGACAACATGGTAAAATTCGAGATGAAGCACCTTGGCCATTAATGGACCAAGTGTGATCGGTGTTACTTTGAGTCGATTTACGCATTGGAGAGCAACATATGAACGCAACTATGTGCATCTTGAAATATTTGAAGTCTGTTCCAGCAAAGGGAATTTTGTTCACAAAATGTATAGATCCTCTAGTAATAAATGTATATACGGATGTTGATTAGGCTGGAGATATCAATGACAGACGGTCTACTTGGGGATATTTCACTTTTGTGGGAGGAAATCTTGTTACATGGAGAAGCAAAAAGCAAAATGTTGTTGCTCAGTCAAGTGCGGAGGAGGAATTCAGAGGAATGAAACTTGGAATATGTGAAACTTTGGGGTTGGGACTTCTCTTAACAGATTTGGGTTATCCACCTAAGGCACCAATCCAACTATATTATGATAATAAGGCGGCACGTGATGATATTTGCACACAATTTGGTACAACACGGTCGTGCCAAGCATGTAGAAGTAGACAGGGTTTTCATCAAGGAAAAGTTGGATGTAAAGATATTAGAGTTACCCAAGATTCGATCGGAGGACCAATTGGCTGATCTTCTTACTAAAGTAGTTTCGAGCAAAAATTTCTACAAGTTTGGGAGCAAGTTGGGCATGTTCGACATCTATGCACCAACTTGAGGGGGAGTGTAGAGATATTTTGAGGATTTGTAGAGATATTCTGTAATCTTTTAAAATAAAAATTCGATTATGATAATCTTTGAAAAATAGGAAGATATTAGTTCTTTCCATATATTGTAACTTAGTTGTAGTTATATAATCATGTACATGCCTCCTTTGAAAAATAATACAATACAAAAAAAGGAAATATTCTGTTCAAGATTTGAACCCTATCTTTCCTCATCTTACACCTCCACTTCCTCAAAGAAAATCTTCTAGTTCCACCAAACCACCCATCTGGCATACGGACTATGTCACTACTTCCAAAACATCTCATCCTATTTCTTCTTCCATGTCCTACTCTAATATCACACCTTATAAATCTCATCTTTCCACATTTTTCTCTTCTATTCAGAACCCTCCTCTTTTGACCAGGCTTCCAACAATAGTAATTGGACTTTGGCTATGGACCAAGAGATTCAAGCTCTCACTGACAATCACACTAGGGAGGTTGTTGATTTGCCTCTAAAAATATTACTTATTGATTGGAAGTGGGTGTATGAGGTTAAGTACAAAGATGATGGCAATGTTGAAAGATATAAGGCCAGACTAGTTGCTAAGGGGTTCACACAGTTGGAAGGTTTGGACTACCATGATACCTTCTTCACTGTGGTGAAAATAGTGACGGTGAGGTGTGTTATTGCTTTGGTTGCTCAGTCTAGTTGGTCTATTTTTCAGATGAATGTGTATAATGTCATCCTTCAAGGAGATTTATTTGGGGAGGTATATATGACCTTACCACCAGGATTTTTAAGCCAGGGAGAGCATAAAGTCTTTAGGCTGCTCAAGTCCTTGTATGAATTAAAACAAGCCAGCAGACAATGGAACTTGAAGCTTACTAATGCCCTCATCCACTCAAGGTTTACACAAAGCAAGCTGGACTATTCATTGTTTACTAAAACAAACACTGTTGGTGACATTGTGATTATACTTATACATGTGGATGACCTTTTTATCACCGGCACAAGAGGCTAAAGATGTCCTACATCATAACTTCAAGATGAAGGATTTGGGTGTATTAAGGTACTTCCTTGGTATAGAATTTGCAAGGTCAAAAAGTGGGATTTTGATGAACCAAAGGAGGTATGCTATGGAGTTAGTATCCGATTCTGGGCTAGCGGTGGAAAGTCAACTACAACTCCTCTTGAACAAAACCAAAAGCATACAAGTTTGGAGTATGAAAATCAATTTAACATCACAAATGATGCTCATTTAGAAGATCGAAGAGTCTATCAGAGGCTAATTGGGAGACTGTTAGACTTAGCCATGACAAGGCCAGATGTTTCTTAAGTTGTGCAGCATTTGAGTCATTTCATTCATTTACCAAAGAAGTCTCACTATGTTGCAGCCTTACATATAGTAAGTTACATTAAAGGGAAAACTAGCTTAGGACTATTGATGAGCAACAAGAAATAGGGAAATTTCAATGTTTAGTCTGATGTTGATTGGACATCATGTGTGTTGTCTAGAAAGTTTGTAACAGGTTTTGGTATTAAGATTGGTGAATCTTTGGTTTCTTGGAAGTCAAAGAAACAGAATATAATCTCAAGGATTTCAGCTGAAGCTGAATATAGGAGTATGGCAACCACTGTGGCAGAGTTGGTGTGGCTACAACGGTTATTGAAAGAAACTTGGAGCTCAAGTTGAGTTGCAAATGAAGTTACACCGTGATAATAAAGAAGCAATGCAAATTGATTCAAATCCCATGTATCATGAACGAACAAAACATATAAAGATCGATCGTCATTTCATCAGAGAAGGGATGTAGGAAGGATCAGTTAAGACTGTACACATAGCAAGCAGAGAGCAAGTGGCATATATTTTCACCAAGCAATGCGAAAACAATTACACAATGTTGTTCAAGTAAGGAATGGTGGACATATTCCACCATCCAACTTGAGGGGAGTGTTAGAAAGAATGTAATGCGTAATTAGTTATAGCTAGTTGAGTTTGTTAAAATGTTATTAGTTAGTTACAATGCTAATTAAAAGTTAGTTAATTAGTCAGAAGGGATATATAAATAGGAACTCTTTCTCATTTGATAACGCAAGTTGGTTAATTCCTTTTCCTCTGTATTTCTTCCTTTCTCAATTCTTCTCTCAATTTCTCTCACATGGCTAGTAAGCTCACATTCAATAGTTTTGATAATTTCATATTTTAGGGTGCAAATTATAATCAAATGGTGACAGATCTTATGAAACTTTTGGTCACCCTAACATGCATCATCTTCTGCACTACCACTTGTTTATGCTCACGCTACTTTCAAATAGTAGAACGATGAGAGAGGGGTTTGTTATCCCCTGAATATTAATGTAAATCCTCTCATTATATATATAGATGAAACAACTTGTCAAAAATGAACATCAATTGGAAACTAGGAGGAGGATCTAAGTAACCATGAGCACATGGTTAAATATATACATACAATGACTTCATTTGCCTTGTGTCCAACTCAATTAGTATATAGTATTTAGTTAATTGTGCGAAAGCTTGCTCCATTATACCAAAAGTTGCCTGGTTCCTTGCCTGGCTCATCTGCAAGAGATCTTAAACAACATACATACTTGGCAATAAAGTCACTGTTTACTGATGGAATTTAATTTTTACTGTGAATGTGAAATAATAATCCAGGTATATTTAAGCATGGAAGAGAATATTACCACAAGACCTCAAGGCCATAATATGTCAAAGGTTTGGAACTTCCTTCTACGAGAACAACAGCACATCCTAACAAACAAATAGATGTCCAAAGTAAATAATTAGAAACAATGGAGACACCAAATTATTATTCTTGGAAAATAAAAATGTATAGCTCTGTGTTGAAACATAATTTCGAGCACAGATAAAAAGGAGAGGAAGAAATCACCATATTTGATGAAAACTGATCTCATGCGCTTCCATCCTTCGATTGCCTAAGCCTCCGTAGATGTTGAGCTATCTCTGTCAAGAGTTTGATTCCTTCATCGTCCCTCTGTAATGTCATAGTAGCATGTTTTAAAAACATGCTCTCTGCTTCGATGGCACTCAACCTCTCTCTAATTACTGAAACTTCTCTTCTAAGAATGGCCTTATTTTCACTTCCTACCAACAAGAAATTATAAATATGATCTGCAAAAGTCATGAGAAAACCAAAACAAAAAGATTGAATTACGTACATACGAACCTTTTCCTTCAGATTCATAAAATCCATCCTTAGATGTTGTAATTTTGTCTTCAAGCTTGGTCAATAAACCCATGAGGTAACATCTCTCATGCTCAAAATCAAGATGTGGTTCGTAAGGGCCTAATCTCTGTTGGTCTCCTTCATCAGGACTGACACAAGTTGATCTTTCACTAAGGGATGAAAAAGAATAAGAATTCCACTCTTGATATTCACCAACTTCACACACCTCACTTCCTACTCCCTTCATATCTCCATATCTTTCCCTATATGTCTCAACAACAACTTCCATCACCTTTATGTCTTCTTCTCTTTTCAAAAGCAAATCTTTCATCACTTGCAAAGCCTCTTGATCGTATTCTGCCTGCTCCTCCATCATTCTCTGATACTGTAATGCCTCCATTTGGACAGCTGCCTTTTCTGCTTGCAAGCGAGTGATCATGGCCATCGCATTATTTGCTGCAACAGCAGCCGCACTTCTTTCCTCATCAAGTTCCATGTAAAGTGCAATGACAGACTTGTGGTCCAAATGGACTTGCCTCTTTAACCGATGTAGGATGTCATTATCTGATTCATTCACTACATCATTACTCTCTGAAATCAATTCCATACTCAATTTTCTAGCCCTGTGTGACCATCTTGGACTAGCTTGACATGAATCTGACAATGGTATACCAAAGAACATATTTCTTGTAAGATTTGCAGTTTTCAAGGCATTATCATTAATTTCCTCTGAAGCACCTTTAATATTATCCTCTCTACCTGCTGCAAGAAATTAAGAAGACATTATTATTATTATTATTATTCTTACTAGTTAGTTAGTTAGTAGTAAAAGAGGGGGGAAAATATATACCTCCATCATCCAAATCATTATCGGAGATGAACTTGAGCTGTGTGTAGTCCTCATTTCTCCAAGGAGCTTGAGAAGAAGGATTTGACTTTGATCTGATTTTGAGAGGCTCCCCACAACAAGAACACCTAACAAAAGAAGTTGTTGTTTGGAGCATAACCTCATTATCTTCCTTCTTCGTGTGAAGTGCATCCTCCACAAAGCAATCAATATCCTTGTGCAGAATCCCAACTAGTGACTTGTACCTATCACAATCAGCATCTTTCTCTGTCGCAAATGATAGAAGGCATCCCTCACACATGTTCTTTATATCAGAGAGTTTCTTGTGAACATGGCAATAAGCAAGGGAAGATATATCCTTCTTGTGAACTTCACATATAGAATCATTGTAATAAAAGTTTGCATCCCTATGAACGAGAATGTGATCGATCCTCGTGCAAAGCAAACAAGGGATTTTCAAGTCAAACAACTTGGCATATTCATTAGAGAAAAAAGCAAGAAACCCCTCAATGAAAAGCACGAGGATCATCACCCATTCAAGAAGAGCATATATGAGGAAGAATGCAAATTTCCCCATCTTTTGTTCAACACAACACTTGAAAGCCATTATTCCTTTGTGTTTATTGATTGATGTATGACAAGATGAAGAAATTAATCAATCAAAAAAAAAAAAAAGGGGGGGGGGGGAATGAGATGAAGGATCATGACCATGGTAGGAAATTAAAGTGAAACCAGGATCATGACCTAAGCTCCCACTCTCTCTCTCCTCACTATATCTTTGATTGATGATAATAGAGGAATAAGAGAGTTTGCATACTACTCCAAAATATTGGATGGTGTTGTTCATTTTGAGCTATATGTAAGTCAATGGTCACTCCTTTTATGTTGTCTGATCATTTACCTGAATTAACTCTCGTCCCTCCATTCCACCTTCCGCTTTCATCCAAAAATTATCAATGCCTCTTAAGTTAAATTGTTTCTTCCTATGTAATCATTATTGTTATATCTATATCTATACTAGTTGTTGAAACGTGGTTTATTCCAAATATTTTATGTAAATAACAAATTTATTCTCTTCAAATCTGTTAGTATTTACTAAAAGAATTATTATTTTACAATAGATATTACATATATCTTTCTATTAAAAAAAATACATCCTTAATTATAAAATTGACTAAAAATGCATAAAGTAAAAATAACTAACTGTTGGTCTAGTACAATATTCAAATTAAGATACTAAAATGCCACATGCTAGGCTAATATATACTATGCAACAAACAACTTAAATTCTCAATAATGTAGTCACGTTAATACAAATACTTATATATGTAATTAGAATATAATATAGGTTTGTATGATTTTTTTACTTTTTGTTAAGGGCAAAAATAATTATTTATATTCCCGATTGGAAGATGAATAAAGCAGATAATTCACAAATTTACTCCAACATGAAACTAAAAGAAAGAACACATATTTAAGAGACTTTATGGTGGTTGATTTATGTACTGAAATATGATGATTTACTATTGAATATTTAATTTATTAAATAATTAATAACATTTAAATAAAACATAGGGGTAAAACTGTGATATACTTTTTACCTAAATTCTTCTTGCTTTTAGTATAGCTAATTTTTGGACATGTGCAAAATATCCCATATTAATCAAAATGATCTTTTTAAAAGTAAATAATATTAAAATGTGTGTTATTTATTTCTTAAAACAAAAAAAATACAAGCTCGAGATAAATAAGAGCTTAATATATATATATATATATAT
>NC_028648.1:25043108-25052163 GCF_001406875.1 Solanum pennellii | reverse complement strand
TATATATATATATATATATATATTATCCATGTTAAAACACAATTTACAAACACAAAATTACAATGAGCAGTGAAAATAAAAGAAAAACCAAATGAAAGTATGGTGATAAAAGAATATGAATAGTGAGAGGCAACAAAAATTATAATAACTTCAATAACATGTTTTTATCATAGTATAAAAAACACATGCTTACATAAAGTAATAAAATTATATGTGAAGCAACAACGGCATCAAAATATTATAAAAGATGAGAAATCAAAAAAAAAAAAAAGCCACCAAACAAGCTGATGTAGTGTCAAGGGGAATGAGAAAATGAGAGTGCGCATCAAATATCCATTGGATAAGAAACTGTGCTGTCAACCAAAGTAAAAATTTTGACATTTTTTTATATTTCTCATAAATTGTAATCCCAAAAGTCATGCTACATTCTTTACGAATTGTCACTACTTGATATGAATTTATACAAATATATTGCTACAATGTAATTAAGTTAAAAGCACAAAAGGTAAAACAATTTTCAAAAAATATAAAATATATTAAATTATGTTTTAATAAAAGTAGATAAGAGATTAGCTAAATTGTTATACTATATTACTACATAAAGTACTTCATCAGTTTTATTTTATTTTGTTTTTGTAAGTTTGTTCTTAAAAATTCCTATAAGAGTAGATGAAAGTCTTGACTATAATATTGTTTATTTATTGCTTTATAAAGTACTATTTATTCTTTTTGTTTTAAAAAAAAGATCTCTTTCTTTTAATTTGTTTATAAAAGAATAGTCTCTTTCTTTTTTGGGTAACATTTTTATTTTAGATTTTCACGTGACATGTTTAAAGCCACAACATTAAAGGAAAATTTAGTATATTTGACATAATTTTAATTTAAAACCACAAGATTTAAAAGTATTCTTTATTTTCTTACACTCCGTGCAAAGTCAAATTAGGTTCTTTTTTAAATGGAGGGAGGTCATATTCATAAAAAATGAAAAAGAATAAACAAAACAATATATCAATCCGAATAAAAACGAATTACCGATAAATAAAAAAATACACTAGAATTATAAGATGATGAAATACAAAGGTGTAGTGAACTAACATTTTTTGTCCAATTTATAAAGAAAGAAATTGTGTGTATCAACAGTTGTGAATGAATGTGAACGTATGGAAAAAATATAAATTACTTAAATTTGTAGATGGATATGGTTGTGTCGATGACATAGAATCAAAAATTTGTTAATAGATTTACCTCTTATTTTTTGCTAATAGATAAAGATAAATGTCTAGTAAAAACATAAAAGAAAAGACATTCGTTTCATAAACAATAAAAGAGAAATCAATTCAAATGAATACAAAAGAATGATTTACCTTTTCATCTACTGTGGTCATACAACTTCCATTTTTCTATTAGTTTGCATTTGTTGTTTATGTTATAATGCGTATCATGATGTTGACTACGCATTTGTTGTGATTAAATCAAGTGATTCTTCTTCATTCTTTCCATTAGGACTAAAAGTCCTAAATTTATATGAATGCCGCAATAATGTATTAAGGTTTCCTTTTCAGCAAGAACCAAGAATTAAAGATTAGTACATGCACTTCATATTTGAGGACGAATTTACCCCACAAGTTAATGGGTTCGATAGAACTAAATAGCTTTGACGTATACTTCATATTTTTATTTAAGTAATCTACTCGAGTATCAACAATTTATTTTGAATTCAGAACCTATAAACTTAAAATCTTAAATATGTCAGCTATAAGCTAGACTAAAATGATGATCTACAACACATATTTGAAAGTTCCCTATCATCTTAAGACATAAAAAAGTGATAGAAATGATGGCAATCAAATAAATATTCATCAAAATGATACTACACATAAATATACAGTTACTCAAGGGTTTGCAATTTACATACGCACATTGACAGATTTCTGGGGACATACGTAAGACCTCGAGCCAATTTGCAGATAACACAGATAGTCCATGACATATTTATGAATTACTTTTTTATACAATGACACCTTCCTAAGATATTCTTCTACAACTTTTCATTTATTCATTTACTATATTTGAAACAATAAAATAATAAGAGATCCTTCGTAATAAATAAATAACAATACAAATTCCTAACTTTCCTTCTATTCTTCTTCGAAATCTTTGACACTTGTCTTGACACAAAGATTTAACTAATTAACTCATTACTTAAAAAAATAAATGGAAAACACAATGATGAAATGAAAAAAAGTGGTATGAATACCACAATCAAAATAAAAAACATTAAAACACACATTTATCTTCATAATCATAGTCACCATTCGGTAAGAGTTGTTAGTTGAGGTTAGTTTTTCTAATGTTGAATATCATTATATTTAAGTGTCATACAATACTCTATCCTTAGTTTAAGTTTGACAATTACTTGCACAAAAGTACAACAATGAATACGAAAATTATGGATCATCCACATCACATTAGTTTGGATAATTGTTAAGGCATAATATTAGTGACAATATTAATAATTATATTATGTTATTCTTCTATACAATTAATAAAACATTTATTTCTGAACACAAATACAATTGAAGAATCAAGCAAATCGGTTAAAGTTATGTATGAATATATTATGCAAGCGCAAATTGCATATTTCAGAAATAAATAAGAGAGATTGAAAAAAAAAATATAGAGAGGAGTTTCAGTGGATCAATCTAACAAAGAATGACATGACGTTTTTTTGTATTGATTTCAATGTAATATTTTTTTATATTAGAGACTATTATCTATAAATCAATCCGATAAAGAATGATAGGACGTTGTTGATGTATTTGTTTATTATTTACTTGTTATTTTACTTTGAAAAAACTTACAAACACATTCACAAAAAGTACCTCACAATAGATATTACAATTTAAAAGTTCAATCTCCTCGGATCTCGACTTCTTTTAAAAAAAGGAAAGAGGACCATAAAAACATACTAACAATTTCCCATCCAGTGCAATAAAAATGAAATCATTTAGTAATAAAATATAAAGGTTTGAGATATAGGAGAGAAAAATACTTTTATTACGTACAACCTTCTCTTTAAATAGAGTCAATACAAAAGTGATAAAGTACAATATTACAGAAACCTAGATTATAGGAAAATTAGTAAAGCCTAAATAGTAAAGATGACTAACTATGTATATCATCATATGGCCAAAATAATAAGCTAATAACACACTCCTAATCAAAAGGGTAACATTTATTATCTCTTAATACGCTCCCGCAAGTTGGGGGTGACCATAACAAGACCAAATTTGTGAAAATGGTGCTGAAAAGCTTTGCAGGGAAGAGGTTTGGTGATGACATCAATGACTTGATCAGCAGAGTGAAGGTGACGAACCTGAAGCACTTTCTGTTGAACTTGACCACGAAGGAAATGAAAGTCAATGACTATATGCTTCATCCAACTGTGAAAAACAGGATTAGCACAAATGTAGGTGGTGCTAATGTTGTCACAGGAAAACAATTGATGAAGCAGACAATGATAGGTGAAGCTATCGGAGAACATTCGTTAGCCAATTGACTTCAGAATAAGCAACAGGAACAGCTGGGTACTCAACTTCTATAGATGAGCGGGAGACAAACTTTTGATTTTTAAAAGACCAAGAAACTGGTGAGTTCCCAAGGTAGACAATATAACAAGTATTTGATGTTCTATCTTATGGATTTCCAGCCCAATCAGAGTCACAACAAGCAAGTAAACGGTCTGCTGGTTCGCGACTGAGCTGAATTCCTAATGTGCTGTGTGTTTCAAATAACGCATCAAACGTTTGATAGCATTCTTGTGAGATACTTTGGGATTATGCATAAACTGAGATAACTTGCTCACAACAAACCAGATGTCAGGCCTAGTGAAGTATAGGTAATGAAGCTTACCAATGTCTCTTCTGTAAAGGGAAATGTCAACTATAGAATTAGCTTATGAATCAGCGAAGGTGCAGGGTGATGTCATTGGTATTGGAACGCCCTTGCAATCACTCATAAGCAATTCATCCAGAAGATCCATGACATATTTTAGTTGAGACAGAAAGATTGCAGTTGGTGTGTATATAACTTCAATACCCAAGAAATAATGCAAAAGACCAATATCTTTGAGAGATTATCGTAAGGAAAGTGATGTAATTACTGACCTGTCACTTTCTTGAATACTGGTTGTAATAATTATGTCATCAACATACATGAGAATGTATACAGTAACACTAAAATTATGAAATATAAGCAAATATAAATTAGATTTTGATTTAACAAACCCAATACTTGTCAAGTAAGTGGTAAGCTCGATGTACCAGCCTGTAGGAGCCTGCCTAAGTCCGTATATGACCTTTTTGAGCTTGCAAATGTATATTGAATGTTGAGAGGACTCAGGAGGTTGCCGCATGGGTATGTCTTCTTTAAGATTACCTTGCAAAAAGACATTATTGACATCTAACTGTGAATATGCCAGGAGCGTTGAGCAGCAATTGCAATGACTAAGCGAACTATTGCAGGCATGACACATGACTGAATGTGGAATGTAATATAACCCAGGTCTTTGTGTGAAGACTTTGTATACTAGGCGAGCTTTATACCTATCAATGTTTCCATCAGGCGTATGCTTAATTTTAAACAACCATTTACAATCCACAACATTTTGAGAGGGATCATTTGGGACCAAATCCCATGTATGGTTTCTTATTAGAGAACCATATTCTGCTTTCATTGCTTCTTTCCATTGGGATAGAGTTTTGCATGCTTGACGAAAGGAGCATGGAATTGGTGGAGAGGGATTGGTTTTAACAAGAAAACTCTTGGGTTTGAGGCTATTTGTTTGGGAGCGGGTAACCATTTAGTAAGAACGGGTGTCTAGTTGAGGTAGTGGTGGGAGTTGAGGGGCTTGGACAGATGTAGTAACTATAGAAGTCCAATGTCGATAGATTTGGGTAATGGGTGGCTTATACTTTTCATAAGATATAGAGGAATAGGAGCGGATTGAATGGGGCAGGGAGAAGCAGAAATGCTTGTTGTATTGTTGAGAGAAAGTAGAGGTGTACCTGTTATTGGCGACGCTGCTGATGAAGGAATAGAGACATACCTTTGAGCACATGTAGACAATGGCTAAGGTAGTTCAACACAATGTGGAGTTGTTGGGATATCATTGTGCATCTATGTTGAAGGAGATAATTCATCCCGAGAAATCTTCAAATGCTGATTTTTAAATTTGGAAAAAATATTGGTAAAAGGGTAACTAGTTTCAAAATTACATCTCTAGAAATATAAACTTTGGAGGTGGTCGGGTCAAAGCATTGATGACAATAATATTTATTTAAAAATCGCAAATAAACACAAGACTTTCATTTCGAATCAAGCTTATGTTGTGCATATGCTTTTAACCATGGATAACATAAAGAACAAAAAATTTTGACGTTGTCATAGTTTGTGATACTTGAAATAAAAGCTCGTATGGACACTTGTCATTTAAATTTTGTGTTGTCCTTCCGCTGTTGACAAAAATAGTTTGATGACATGAAAAACTTCAAAAGGTTGATAGTAAAGAGGTTTGATGCATTAGAGTTTTTGCAATCTCGACAACATGGGGATGTTGTCTTTCAACTACATCAAATCTTTGTAGCGTATAAGGTGGGGAAATGAAGTGTTCAATTCACTGAGATTTCAAATAAGAAGCTAAACTCTGAAATTCACCTCCTCCATCGGTATAAAAAGATAAAATTTTTGTTTGAAACCGACGTTCAAGTAATAGATGTAGTGTTTTGGAAGCATTTGACACCTCGTGTTTGGACTAAATCATGTGGAGCCACATGTATTCCGAAAACTGATCCACAAACAAAACCTAATATCTTTTCTTATCGATGGATAAAATTGGTGAGGGGCTCCACAAATCACTATAAGTAGTTTGGAGAGGCATGTGACTCTTCAAAGAATTTGTAAAGAAAGATTGCTTGTGGATTTTATTTGATTGACATGAGTTACAAATGAAAGAGAGTCTTGCTCAACAGGAATGGAAAATTTAGTTTAAAAAAAAATCTAAAGTATGCCGTGTTGGATGCCCAAATGCCGATGCCACAGATCTAAAGACGCAACCACATTACATTGAGGTTGAGAAGAAGAAGAAGGATTGTCTAGCGGCCACTCATAGACACGTCCTCTACTGCGCCCTTGAACTAACGGCGCCCCGTACTGATATCCCTCACTAGATAAATGGATAGAATTCAATAGATGTATTATTGTCACGACAAAATTAAGAAACTGAAATCAAGTTACTGGAAATGGAAGGGGAGCAAGCGATTTCGGACAAGTTAAAACTAGAATAAGATGTTGATAAATCAAAGTTAACTTTGTGATATATTGGTATGGTGTAACCGTTTCCCATAGTGATTTCCACTGGACCATTGTAGTCAGTAACATTGTTGAGACCTGGGCATCCGATGTAACATGATGTGATACACCTGAATCGACTATCCATGGGGCAGATTGCTGCATTTGTTGTCCATCAAAGGTGGCATGTGCCTGAATATGATTATGAGAGTGAGAACGACAAATACGCACATAGTGTCCATGTCGGTCACATAACTGACACATCAAGAAGCTTTTTGTGCCTGACTGAGAACGTTGCTTGTAGTTGTTTGAATGCCTATTATTGTCGTTGGCGTTGGTCCGCGTTTGAGAGATGGAATTTTGAGAAACAACAATATTATTATAGTGGATTGAGGTGTTTGAGGAAAAGCTCGTGATCTCTAAGCTTTTAAATAGTTCAACATATGAAGTTGGGGCATCACATGCTCGAATTACTGCATATATTTTGCGGTATTCAGGTCTAAGACAAGTGAGAATCTTGACAATGAGTTCGACATTGGTGACAGGAGCTCCAACAGTCGCATGATCATCTTTGAGATATCGAACTTGGTTAAGATAGTCTGTTACAATTTGACACTCTATTTTGAGACCAGCGAGGTGATCCCGCAAGCTGAATATGAGTTTGTGACCTATTGGCTTAAGTCATATGAAGGGAATCTTAGGTTGCTTTGGCTGTGGTTGCAGCGGCTACAATAGCAGCAAGAGTGGGATCTACTGATGCTAAAATTGCGTTTTGGATTAACTGGTCCTGACGAAACCGATTTACATTGTTAGGCTTGGAAATTGTCATGTTGTTGTTGTTGTTGTTGTTGGTCTCGGAAGGAGCAGAGATAGTACCATTGAGTTGACCATAAAGATTGTGTCCTATCATGAGCATGGACACTTGGGCTTCCAACAGGGAGAAGTTATGGCTGCCAACATGTTTAATCGGAAGCTGGGTAACCGAGTTGAATTGAACAATGGTGATAGTGTTAGTTGCATCAGCATTGGTAAATAAGGAACTTAGAACTCTGTTAGGAGAAGAAAAACTCGGATACCATATAAAAGGTTTGAGATATAGGAGAGAAAAATACTTTTATTTACGTACAACCTTCTATTTAAATAAAGTCGATACAAAACTGATAAAGTACAATATTAACAGAAACCTAGATTACAAAAAACTATTAAAGTACAACATAGTAAAAATGACTAACTATGTATACATCATATGACTAAAATATAGGAAACTTATAACAGACTCCTAAACAAAAGGGTAACATCTATTATCTCTTAATGTAAAACATATATTCTGACTTATTTATTAAAATGAATGTATCATTCATCATTTAGTGGATGCTAAATTTGATATGTTTCATTAGGTATTATTATTTCAAAACAAACTTTTTGATACAATAAAATCAAAAAATAATAATACAAACGATATAATGATATAATTATTCAAAAAGAAAAACGATTTTAATACATATATTTTAATTCGCGCGGTATGTTCCCTAGCTAGTTGTTTAACAAAACTAAAGGTATACACAAAAATAAGATTATTTGAACAATATAAAAGTAGAGCGCAATGTCACTGTAGTTATTAACATGAATGAATAGAGTTAGGTTAGAGCAGACATTTGCATATGTAATAATAGGTCTAAGCGAATCCATCTCAAATACGTGAACCAGTTGAACAGAGCATAAATAAGTATAAAAACATCACTAAAACTGTACAGGTCAATCCAATTCAACACCATAACTCTACAAGTTAGCTAGTTAACCCAGATGGGATACAGAATTCGTCGCAACCTTGTATTTTTTTTTGGAAAAATACATAAAATGATTTCATTTGTATGTCCTTGAGAAAACATGAAAACCATCTTTTTACTTTACTCCATGTTTTCCATCTTCCCTTTGGATATGGGACGAATAAAAATGTGAAACAAATAAACAAATTCATGGTTTGTTAATTTTCCAATATTTATGTTGAGTATTAGGTGAAACTGATGATTGGGTATCGATAATAAAAAACTTTAGGGGTGAGGAAATCATTATAAGAAAATCCAACTAAGAATAACCTTAAATATAAATTCTAGAAATCCTTGGAAATGATCTTTAAGTTAGAACTAGCGAAACACACAAATTTTAAAACAATCTTGACACCTAAACCAGAGCACAGGAATATATCCGGCGCATCAAAGACCACATATTATCCAATACATTTCTCACAATTTATAGGCCCAATATGTGGTGAATAGAAAGAAGATTGAGATTCACTGTAATTTAGTAATAAGCGAGAACTGCGAATATACTCATATGGAGGAGTTCTATCGGGCAAAGCGTATGAAATTTCCCTATTTCTTTCTCATTATTTATTCATAGTAAAATGAAAGAAATGTCGACTTGAGAAGTCAAAGGCAGACATGAATCAGAAGCAGGGTGATGCTGGTCCAACTTTTGATGGGTGGCAGCCAAACCATCTGCAATAGCCTCCCAGTTGTCAATGCAGTATGTTGGTGTTCCCTTAAAAGATTGGCCAACACAAAAATGATTGAAAATATTTCTCAGTAGATTGAAATGACTTTCAATAATTTTATTAAGAATTAAGGGGATTTAAATAGCCAACATAAAAAACACAATCTGCATAATTTAAAATTTAAGAATACTAAAATATCTCAACAACTAAAAC
>NC_028648.1:25003108-25038108 GCF_001406875.1 Solanum pennellii | reverse complement strand
ATTGCCAAGTGTCTTTCAAAACAGACCCTAAGAGATTCAAAATCTCTTTTCAAATTCAAAATTTGCATTTGCTGGACTCGATCACTTCTTTGATTGTCACGACCCAGACCGTCGTAATTGACACCCACACTAACACTCTAAACGAAGAACCACTACTACCATCTAACTAAAGAAAATAATCTAAGACTAAGGAGTTTAGAATATGTAACAAAATAAGAATTAAACCAAAGTTCTTATAAACTTCAACAATTGATCTACTTACAAACAACGCAGAAGATAAACTAAGAATCAGAAAGTCAATGCACCAAAACATCTGACAGAGATTCAATTCTAAAAACTAATACCAATGAACTAATCCACTACTCTAACGCAAAGGTCTAAGTCCGGAAATCGTGGACATAGACGAAAGAGAATCCCATGGAAGCCCGGAAGATTAGCTCACCCTTGAATTCGATGCGACGATCTTTAATCTCGTAAGCAAGGTCTGACAATAGCCGCTTGAAGATGCCCTGTACTCAACAAAATAAGAGCAAGTGCAGAATCAGTACACGACCACAGTCTACTACTAGGATCACACGACTATCCTACTAGTGGGACATAAGCAAGTCGAACAACATTATAATTACATGCATAACATATCAACATTTACAATATTATCAACATGCTCATCAACATTCAATTATCGTATATTATTGGTCCTCTCTCTGAACCCAAACCCAAATATTTAGCTTGTCGAAATATGGCAATCCGATACCATTGTTGTGCTGCAATGTGGCAACCCAATCTAATAGATGTGATGAAATGTGGCAAACCGATCCAATAGTTAGCTTGCTGAACATGGCAATCTGATCCCCAAGTACACACCACAATCACAAGTATATCATCAAAATCATACATTTACATTATGATTTCATGACAACCATCATTCAACTATTTCATTTACAACAAGTGTCATCGATATTGCAACATGCATACACATGCAAGCATCATAATGAAACAAGTACAAACAAACATCACACAATTATAGAATCACAACAATCGCCTACCTCGAAACAAGCTTGAAACCCTAAGAAACTCGATTCTTCCCTTTTTGGATTGGTTCCGCTTGTTCTTTGTTTAGAAACAATTAATAACACATGAAAATTAATAAAAGTTCACTAATTACCCGGATTACTAACAATACTCACATTCCCTGATCATACCTATGATCTAGTAGGTAGATTAGGGTTGTTTCCACCACAAAATCTATCAAGAAACCCATATCCATCAATATTGACCCATTTTGTTACGTTTTACGGATAAAAAAAAAGATTCTAGGAGTTAAAATCTTACATGTAGCCTCAGAATAGTGGAAAATGAGTTAGATTCGTTTGGGGTTCGCTCCTATAATCAAAATGTGCCAAATAAGGCCATTCAGTGTTTTATTAACGACTTAATTCACGCCTGTCCTTCTACGACAACACTAATCCCGTGTAGCGGAGGTGCCACAACAACCTCATGTCCCGCTACAACGATATTTTCGAAATAGTGAGCCCTCCCCAAAATTCTATGATTTTAAGTATCATCTCGTCCGGTACAATGACACTCATCCCGCTAAAGCAGCCCCGCCACATCAGCAAGGATCCAGTACAGTGGCAAAAAATGAAACATAGAGATCATTCACATAGTTCCATAGTTCCAAAGTCCCAATTTACAACACCCCCATTCCAGTATGCTCAGAAAATACCCTTCACGCTAAGATTGATTTCTGGATCTCTATTCACTCAAATTCAATTTCGTAAAACTGTATGGGTTCGTTAATGAGTTATATAGCATCTCATGTAACCAAATTTTTAATTAAGTACTTGATTGATACTAGATTTTCTATACCTTAAAGACTCTGATTTCTTCCAAATCTAGACAAGGTTGGGAAAAATTCAAATACTACAAAAAGTTTTGTCGGCACTAATTTTCCCCTTATTAGCATTTTTATAACAATGGAACCCTGTTGTTATATTATATACCAATTTACCCATCACTCGTCCTCGAGTGACAAAACTTAGGAAAATAAGGCTAAGGGAAGAACGAAGTAGTACCTGATTCTCCGAACAATTGGGGATACTTGTCACACATATTCCGTTTGGCTTCCCAAGTAGATTCTTTCACCGTACGATAATTACATTGAACTTTTACAAACTTCATATATTTGGTCCTCAACTTACACACATGATGATCAAGAATGACTATCGTATCTTCCTTATATTGAAGGTATTTATTCAACACAATTGAGTCCCACTGAATAATATAATCTCCGTCACCATGATACTTCTTCAACATAGACACACGAGATAACGGATGAAGACCTGATAGATTAGGCGGTAGAGCTAATCTGTACGCCACCGACCCTACACATTCAAGAACCTCAAAGGGACCACTGTACCTAGGACTTAGCTTACCCCTATTAACAAATCTCATCACTTATTTCACGGGTATGTCACAACCCGAAAACATGCTCTAGAAGTTAGGGTACAATCTTGGATTATAATCGGCTTTGTCGACCTCTCAAAGGTCTAAGATAAGACCTTTCATACCATTCATTGCATATACATAGTGAAAAGTAGTGCGGAATTGAAACTTTTCACAAAACATAATATAGTCTTCAAAATCTCTTTCATATAAAAGTAATAGGAAATACTAAGTCTCAATCTCATCATCTTAAGACACAAGAATACTTGAGACACAGCCCATACTTCAAAATACGAATATAGAAATACTGAGTCTATTACAATACTTTGAACGAAAACATAAAAGACATATATGCCCTCAAGTCAAGTGAGGACATACTTCAACTTCTCTTGAACGATCTTCTAAGTCCAAGTCTTCACATCTCAAAGCTCCTCACCTACCAAGAACTATATAGATAGATAAAAGCATAGAGTTAGTACAACCACATGTACTAAGTATGACTTTATGCATAAAAATCATGAAAACGGACTTTTATTGGAAATATGCATCTTTTCATTTTTCAAATCATATTTTAATCATAATAACATCATTAATCAATTTAGAAACACATAAAATAATAATTAATCAACAATATCAAATTTAGGCATCACTTTACAGTGAATTGACTTCACTGTTTTAGTGACTTACTAACCCCTTTAATAACTAACTTCTAGTATGTAATTTCCTCACTTAAAGTCATCTGACTTACTAACCCCTTTAATAACCAACTTCTAGTATGTAATTTCCTCACTTAAAGTCATCCTAAGATTCACTTAAGTCATACAAAGAGATACCTCCAATACCCTCTCTATATGTTCCTAAACGACACTTAGGATTACTTATAATGAGTCACATACACACTTCAAGACATCAAACATATCAACATATAGACACTATGACATTTCCTCATCAAAAGCTATCAAAAGACTTACTTAAGTAGGTCAAGAAGATAATGTCCATGATTGACCTCTTCAAGACTACCTAAATAATCCTTATGACTTCCTAAGTTCGGATCATGCCCACATAATCAACATCTTCCCTAGTTAGAGTCATTCTTACGACTCATCTATGTAAGATACGAAGTAACCATTCCTATGCCCCCTTCACACCTTAACTAGACAACCCTTAACTACTCTAGATATGTACTTATTCCTTTTACATACTCCATAACATAAGTCATTAGTTCATTAAGACTAATACATCACATAAAGGACATTTAAATAATGGTCTTGGATAAGACCTAGGAAATCCACATAACACCTTCAAAGTCTATTGTGCAATGGCTAGATAGCGTCCCATACCACCACCTAAACTTCATAAACTCTTCTAATGCTAATAGGTATTCCATATGATGAGAATAGGCAATAACCAACATCAACCATGATAGCAAGACATGGAATCTGGAGTTCTATCCTACTCCGATGAGGTTAATCTACTTGCCAATGGTAGAACTTGGACAAATCCTATGCAGGCACATGGTTAAGGAATATGAAGGGCATACTTTGTAGTCTAGTATCATACTTAACTAGAAATACTTTCCCTTACCATACTCACTCGGTGCTAGCCTTAGTTCTCATAGATCAATTCTCATTAAGGTTCATATAAATGGGTCCCATTTCTAGTTCATGACCCAATTACATTCAACCAACCAAAGCAAGGTCCACTAAGGCATATCTCACAATAGAGTCAAGAAGCTCATCGTGACTTTCCTAAGGTATGATATGATGCCGTTCCAGCCAATCAACCTTAAGTCCATCACTCATTACATGAAGGATACCATTACGGCTAACTACTTCACGATTTATAACTTTACCACTTGGTTCAAGGTTCCACATAAATGACCTTCGTATCATCATGCAAGGTCTCATCTATCTTCATTTATTCAAGACTAAGACCCTTTAGGTTCCTAAGTCAAGACATCACATATTCACATAAGCATCAAGTAAGGGACCCAAGTCTACCTAAACAAGACACAACATACTCTCATTTAACATACATTGCCTCTCTTCCTTTAGACTCTTAGTAATGACCCTTAACCTTGTTTAGTCATCCTATTAATTACCTTAACATTATCAACCCAACCATTTTAGACTCATCTAGCAAATTTAGGATCAACCATATATCAACTCTAAGACTACACAATTAACACATAGCCATAACATAACATTATTAACTAAATAGAATCAATAGTCTAACACATACATTCACATATAGGTAGATATGATCACACATCATCAAATCAACTGCACAAATATCCATATAAGTTCAAGTAGTGCCGACAAGGCCATGATCATCAATATTCTAGAAGGTAACGCCGACAAGGCCACATCAATTCAGATAGCACCGCCACCAAAGTTGGACCAAACCAATCATAACATAATTGAAGTATAAATAACATCAAAATAAAGAAAATGGGGCAGTATACCTTCATCCCCTCATCCACACTTCAATTCAATGACAAATCAACCAATTCAACATCACAAGGCCCTTACCCATGACCATGAACAATAATTCAAAGAAATAACCATAAACTCAGTGAATCTACATCAATTCAATATAGGTTTAACAATATAAGATAAATTATATATCAATTGAATAAAATTCTTATATCATTAGAAATCCCATAAGAAACTACATAACAATTCAACAATATTAGCTTAATATCAAGTAACCAAATAAGTAGTCAAAACTAGGGTTAATCAATTTACATGGGTTCATAGGTAATTTTGATTGAAATCATTAATACAATATCAATTATATCATAATTCGATGTGTAGAAATCATTTATGCAAGAACCCATGGTAAAATCCCGAAATTGGACAATTCACTTTAGAAAACTTTGAAGAACAACTCGAGAGTTGGGATCCTTGATGAAACAAATTTCAAGGATCAAAATCCATACCTCAAAGATGATAATTCTTAAATTTGATGAAGAATTTTTACTCAAAACGCCACACCAAGCTGCTTCTTCAATTTGGACTTCAATGGAGTCTTTGGGATCTCTTAAGGGATTTGGGGTTTTCAATTTGGAAGAATGAAGTCTTTAATGTTTTTACCCTTTATATACTTAATTAAAATACCCAAAAGACCTTGATAAACCTCCAATGAATTAATTTAGAAGTGGGGTGAATTTACCAATTCACCCCTAAGTTGGCAGCAACTCTGCGCGCAGGAGACAACCTCTCGACGCCTACCCTTGACGGGGTGTCACAGCCACGACGGGGCGTCACAGCCCTCCGTTGGTGGCTACAGTGTCTGGAAAAAGTTCCAAACTTCACCCTTGTTTAAGTCACCCACTAATGGACCCTCGACGGGGCGTCATCAGGCCAACGGGCTGTTGACTGCTCCGTCGCCATGGTCTGCCTGGGACTGTTTTGGCAACATGTTTGGGTCCTTCCTCAAGGACCCTTTGATGGTCCTTGGGGTTGATTTCCCAGACGTTTCCAACCTAAATATGATATTCTATAAGTTCAAAAACTCTCACATGAATTTCATCTAAAACGAACACGTAAAACTCAACGAAAGACGCTAGACGTACAAGATCACTTCAAGGCATATTTTTCGAACGTCGTGGACGTTCTTGATCGTTTAACCTCCAAACTTCTCAAAACTCTAAACAAGAATATACACGCTATAATAACCTATTTAAGAACCTTAAAACATCATTAAACACACATAAACACATAGAACCACATAACAGACATTTAGGTGACTTAGTCGTCGAACGTCTTAGTCGTCCCTTAACGTTTGATTTCCAACACCCCTAATACTTTAGCTACTGCCTATATACTACATATTATACATATTTAGGACCGTATGCCTTCAATATCAACATGTTAGGCTCTAGTTAATCTGGGTCATCTTTGGGGTCTTATAGGGTGACACCTTGAGAAGCACATTATCCCTAATTTGAAACTCCATACATGTTACCTAATGATCCGCATCCTTATTTTGTCTACTCTGGGCTGCTAAAAGTTTATCTTGAATACTCCTTACCATTTCTTTAACATCCTTCACTAAGTCAACCCCTAAAGCTTTCACATCTCCAGCCTCAAACCAACCTGTGAGTGATCTACGTACCCTACCATATAATGGCTCAAATGGTGCTATATCAATGCTTGAGTGATAACTATTATTATAGGAGATTTTGGACAAAGTTAAGAACTTATCCCAATATCCTCTAAAATCAATCACACATGCTCTTAACATGTCTTCCAATACTTTGACAATCCCCTCGGATTGTCCATACATCTGTGGATGGAAAACTATACTAAAAGTGAGTTGGGTGCCCAATTAATCATGCAATTACCTTCAAAACTTGGAAGTAAATTGGGTACCACAATCTGAGATGATAGAAAAGGGCACACCATTGAGCCTCACTATATCTTTGTCATATACCTTAGCCAACTGTTCAACATTATAGTCTATCCTTACCAAAATAAAATTAGCTGACTTAGTCAATCTATCAACCACTACCCAAATAGAATCAAACTTCCCAATGGTCTTATGGAGACCAACCACAAAATCCATGGGTATTATTTCCCACTTCCATTTCAAAATTGACATTTTTGGAGTAAATCCGCAGGCCTTTGGTACTCGTACTTCATTTGTTGGCAATTTTGACATTTCGGCAAAAACTCCACTAGGTATTACTTCATGCTCGACCATCAATAAATTCATTTCAGATATCCATAAATCTTTGTAACATAAGAAGAATAAAATATTGTGAACTATGAGACTCTGCCAGTTATATTTGAGTCGAGCTGTCAACCTCGAGGAACAAAAATCCTTCTTTTCGCCATAAGTTCACCATCCACATCAAGAGTGGTCTCTTGTGCCTTACCATTTGCCATCTTCTCTTTGAGTTCTTTCAAATATTAATTCTCAAATTTTTTGGCCTTGATATCCTCAATGATGGTGGCCTTAACTTCAATTCTAGCTAGAACCCCGTCCCTTTCAGAGAAGCCCAACTACATGAAATTTCACTCTAAGGTTCTGAATCTCTCTAGTATAAGGTCTCTTGGTTACACTCAAGTAAGCTAAGTGTAACACTTCGAAAATCCAAGACGTGTTCTAGAGCCTAACACAAGTGTCATGAGGTTTAGACACTGTAAGGTCCACTTTAATAATATAAGTCATTTAGGAAGTCTAAAAACCAAAATGTCCAAGAACGTCCATGACGTCCCAAAAGTAGTTCAATGAGGTGCTAGCGTGCCTTAGCATATTTAACTAGCTTTTAGAAGTCGAAAAAGGATGAAGCTTGGTGGAAGGGTGTATAACATGTGTTAGAGTTTATTCGTAGTTGAAACATCTGAGTACGACTCCCCAAGGACCAACTAAGGGCCCTTGAGGAGGACCCTTGCATTTTGGGGTCAAGGATTTCCTGGGCAGTGTGCACCTACGAAGGGAATCGACGGGGCGTGTGTGGATCGATGAGGCATCGATGCCATCCGTCGATCAACACTTAGCCATTTTGGCTAATGTTACATTTAGACCAGTCTCTAACTTACCTACGGATGTGCAACATAGGATGAGGCAGGAGTCGTCGACTCACACACGGACCATTGGTCGAGGTCTCGTCTGTGAGGGCATGATTTTTTGCACGTTTAAAGTTAGTTCCAATTAATTAATTAAGGGGTTAGGTAATTAGTTGGGGGTTAAAGTAAGTCTAATTAAGTTAATTAACACTACATATAAAGACCCCAACCCCATCAAACTAACCTAAGCTCTCATAACTCACAAAACTTCCTTCTCTCTTCTTTCTCTCTCTAGTGAAGAACTTCATTGAAGACAAAGATTAGGGAGGGTTTAAGGGATGAAAAGAGTCAAGTATCACCATCAATATTTATCAATTATCAAGGTATGTGATCTCCTTTACCTTGGATACCTCTTTCCTCAAAGGATTCCATCAAATTGATTTCTAAAGTTGAGGGTTTCATCCAATCTCGAAAATTATGTTATCAATTGATTTTATTATGATTTATTTTGGATTTTATGAATATATTAACATTTATTATAACTTAATTATTATAATATTGATGGTTTGGTCTAGTTTGTAGAAGATGTCCTTTACCCCTTAACCTTAGGGGATGATTTTGATATGAATTACATTGTATTAGTTTAATTGACTTGGTTATTGGTTGAATTACTAATAGATGATGTTGTTATAATAATAATTGATGATTCAGGGTGATTTATAATAATTTCATACTAGTTCTTTAGAAGTTATCTAGGATATGAAGTATGTTGCGAATTGGCCTAAATATCTTGTCTTATGCTATGAACTAGTATTGAATTGTGATGTAGTGATTCTTTTAGCCTTGTTATCATGTTGATAATTGAATTATGATGATGTTATAATCTAATTGGGTTGAGTTAAGGATTGATCGTAAGACCTTGATGATGGATTATGAAGGAGACTTGGTAAGTTTGTGATTCCTATCCTTTACTTCAAATTATGGTTAATTGTGATTAAGTCATGATGTTGTATTGGAGTATGTATTGTATTAGGATTCATAGGGTGGTATGATGTTGAATTTAAATGTCTTGACTATGGTTTGTGGGGTGTTGGCTAAGATATAAATGTTATAAGTATGGTGAATGATTTACCAATGTGCCTTATCATGATATGAAAATGTTTATGTGCTAACCTCAATTATATGAATTTTAATGAAAGGATTATACTCATTCAATTCTTATTGAGCCATAATGATGATGATTATTATACAAGGTTTAGACCCTATGACCTATAATAAGCTATGATGATTAATGAAGACATAAAAGATATTTCAAAATGGACTCTAGCTTAGCACCGAGTAACTAGAGTGAAGAGTGTCCCTTCCCACATAGGGAAGGTAGGATCACTAATGTACTCTTGAGATTTGAGATTATAATGAAATTAACATAAAACAGGATCCCAACTATATCTCCTAGTTCTTGACCTATGTTGCCCCCATAGGAATACTAGCTAGTGGATCCACGTAGTTGCTATGTTCATGTTCTGATACTACCTTGGCAAGTAGTCCACCTTCTTTTGGTGTAGGATTCCATGAAACTGAATTCGACATTAGCTCATGTGGTCTATGTCTGTTAGGGCAAGATGTTCCCAAAAGATAAAATGAATTAAAGGAATGAACTCTAACTAGGGTAACCTAAGGGGTTTATCTTAGTCTAAGTAGGGGTATGGGACTTTACCTAAACATTTCACTATTTAGCCTTGAAAGAACTCTTAGGAGGATGTTCTTATGTATTAATATGCTTATAATGGTATATGATATGTATATGGTGAACTTGCACATTGTTGATACTATATGTTGATTGGTGTCACTTATGAATATGTGTTTGTCTATATTCTTAAAGTATGATCATGTTATGTGAAGTGGGATGTTGGTCATGATTCTTGTTGAGTTACTTGATTGAGTAAGGTTATGGGGCTTTACTTGGTCATTGGACTTGTTGACTTGATAGGGGATGATGGGTAATTGTCATGCTTGTGGTTAATTATGACTTGATAATAGAGTTGACTTGCTTGTGGTTAATAATGACTTGATAATATCCAATTATATGATATGCATGTTGAATTGGCTTGCTTTTATGTTGTTGGTCTTGTGATGTACATGCCTATGACTTAATGAATATTCCTAAGTAATTTGGTATAGTCTTGTTGAATGTTCATAAATGTTTTTAAAAAAATTGCATACTTAATGAAATGTCCCTTCTAGCATGTTTTCATGATATGTGTGCATGTGGTCTCATACTTAGTACAAGTAGTGTATTAACTCCATTTCTTCCTTTTCCCCAACATTTTAGGTTCCGGTCGTTGAAGGGATTTTGGAGATGACTTGACGAAGACTTGGATTTCTTGATCATCCTAGCAGGGTAGGTACTCACTTTCCGAGAGCGATGCCACTATCAAGCCTATGATGTTGCTTTAGTTTTAAGACTCCTATGTTTCTTTCCTTTCATTTGAGTACTAAACATTGTATGACCTCTATGTGGTCTTGTTTCATTGATGTATGGGCTAAGCCCGATTTGATATACTCTTATTAGATGATTATAAGATGAGACGACTATTTTGAGACTATGTTATATTTTATATACTTATGTGCAATAAAAGTAGAAGATTAAGTAATCTTCCTACACGAAGAGTATATGTATACTCGATATATATATATATATATATATACTATGTATATGTAGAGGTCTATGTAAACCTCCGAGTAGAAGTAATGAAAAGTTCTAAATTTTCTGCTAAATATGACCTATGAAGGTAATGATGTAAGCTAAGAGGCTAGTGTCCTCAGAGAGGACGAAGATGCCAGTTACGTCTATGGGGTATTACCGGATGTGAAAAACTTGGTATCAAAGCATGAGGTTAAATATCATTGAGTCGATGTCTCTCTTAACCACGTCTATGTAGGTTCATATTCATATTTGTGAAGCGCGCCACACTTATGAATCAAAATCTATGAGATGCTTAGGAAACTCTTACTTTCTTGGAAGTCCAATATCGTGCCTTTGGAGTGTTAACTCTATTTGCTTTTATCCTTTTATTGTGATTATAGGCAATGGATACTCGAAGGAATGCGGCACGAAGACTTGAAGAAGAGATTGCCAATGTGGGTCTTCTCTATTGATGTATATGCCTTACTTGATCCCGGTGCTACCTTATCATTTGTTACTTCTCTAGTAGCTAAAAAGTTTGACATTTTTCCTGATATATTGCATGAATCTTTTATAGTGTAGACCCCGGTGGGTGTGTCGGTTGTTGCAAAAAGGGTGTATAGAAATTGTCCTATAATGTTACCCAATAGAGTTTCTTATATTGAGCTAGTAGAACTTGATATGCTTGTTGATGTCATTTTGGGTATGAATTGGTTGCATGCTTGCTTTGCCTCTATAGATTGTAGAACGAGGGTGGTGAAGTTTAACTTTCCAAATGAGCCCATTTTAGAGTGGAAGGGGGGAAATTCTATTCCTAGAGGTCGTATCATGTCTTGTTTGAAGGCATGCAAAATGATATCTAAAGGGTGTTTATACCATATAACAAGAGTCCAAGATTTAGACTCTGAAATTCCTCCCATTGAGTCGGTCCTCAAAAAAGGGGGAATTTTTAGAGGTCTGTCCTAATGATCTTCTAGGTGTTTCTCCCGAACGGGAAATTGATTTTCGTATCGACTGGTTACCGGATACAAATCCCAATATAATTCCTCCTTATTGTATGGCTCCAACCAAATTGAAAGAGTTTAAGGCTCAACTCAAAGATTTACTAGACAAAGGCTTCGTTAGACCTAGTATTTCTCCATGGGGTGCTCCGTTTTATTTGTGAACAAGAAGGACGGGTTCCTTAGAATGTGCATTGATTATCGCCAACTCAATAAAGTCACTATTAAGAACAAATATCCTCTCCCTCGGATTGATGACTTGTTTGATCAACTCCAAGGGGCAAGTTATTTTTCTAAGATTGACTTGAGATCGGGGTATCACCAACTTAGGGTGAGAGGTAAGGATATACCAAAGATGACATTTCTGATTAGATACGGTCACAATGAGTTCTTAGTAATGTCCTTTGGTCTCACAAATGCCATGGCGGCGTTTATGGATCTCATGAATAGGGTGTTTTGATGTTACCTAGATTCATTTGTCATTGTCTTCATTGGCGAAATCTTGGTAAATTCAAAAAATGAGGGTGATCAATGAACCATTCGAGGGTGGTGTTACAAGTGCTTAAGGAGAATTATTAATTTGCCAAGTATAGCAAATGTGAGTTTTGGTTAAGATTGGTAGCGTTTCTTGGTCATATCATCTCTAGTGAGGGAGTTGAGGTTGATCCAAGGAAAACTGAGGCGGTGAAAAATGTGGGTCTAGAGGGTTATTATCGGAGGTTTGTGGATGGTTTTGCTTCCATTGCATCTCCCTTGACTACTTTGACCCAAAAGAGTAAGAAGTTTGAGTGGTCGGAGGCATGTGAGAGAAGCTTCCAAATCTTGAAAAATAAGCTTACTTCCGCTCCGGTGTTGACTTTACCGGAGGGTACAAAGGGTTTCGTTATGTATTGTTATGCATGCCGAGTGGGTTTAGGGTGTGTGCTTATGCAACATGGGAAAATGGTAGCCTATGCTTCTAGGCAACTTGAAGCGGATGAGAGAAACTATCCAACTCATGATCTTGAGTTAGCGGCCGTGGTATTTTCCTTGAAGATATGAAGGCATTAATTGAATGGTGTTCATGTTGATGTGTATACCGACCACAAGAGTCTCCAATATGTGTTTACTCAAAAGGAGTTAAATCTTTGACAAAGAAGGTGGTTGGAATTATTGAAATGTTACGACATGATGTTCTCTATCACCCGGCAAGGCCAATGTTGTTTCGGATGCTCTAAGTTGGATATCCATGGGTAGTGTGTCTCATATAGATGAAGCCAAGAAATACCTAGTGAAAGATGTTCATAGGTTGGCTAGATTAGGTGTGAGGTTGGAAGATTCTATGAATGATGGTTTCATGGTCCATCATACCTCCGAGTAATATTTGGTAGTTGAGGTGAAGTCCAAACAACACCTTGATCAATCATTGATGAAGTTGAAGGAATTAGTTCTTGGTAAGATTAATGAGTCATTCTTCTTAGGGGGGATGGTGTCTTGAGGTATCAAGGAAGGTTGTGTGTTCCCAATGTAGATGGTTTAAGAAATTGGATCCTTCAGAATACCATGGGTCGCGTTACTCCATTCATCCGGGTTCGACAAAGATGTACCATGACCATAGGGAAGTGTTCTGGTGGGAAGGTTTGAAAAAAGGACATAGCAGAATTTCTTGCTAAGTGTCCGAATTGCCAACAAGTGAAAGCCGAACATCAAAAGTCGGGTGGCTTTCTTCAAGAGATCCAAGTTCCTACTAGGAAGTGGAAAGACATCAATATGGATTTTGTGGTTGTTTTACCTCGGACACAAAAGCAATATGACTCTATATGGGTGATTGTGGATAGTTTGACCAAGTCCGCTCATTTCATTCCCGTCAAGTCTACTTATTCGGCGAAAAATTATGCAAGGATCTTCATAGATGAGATTGTGTGTTGCCATGGTATTCCGTTATCAATCATATTGGATCGGGGTTCACAATTCTAATCTAGGTTTTAAAGGTCATTCTAAGAATGGTTGGGTACTAAGGTGAAGCTAAGCATCACTTTTCATCCCCAAACGGATGGCCAAGCGGAGCGTATTATTCAATCTCTTGAGGATATGCTTAGAGCTTGTATTATTAATTTAAAGGGAAATTGGGATAAGCATTTGACTTTGGTGGAGTTTGCTTATAATAATAGTTTCCATTCATCCATATCCATGGCTCCTTATGAAGCCTTGTATGGTAAGAGTTGTAGGTCTCCTATTGGATGGTTTGAAGTGGATGAGCCTTCGCTTCTTGGTCCCAATTTGACTTATAAGACTTTGGAGAAATCTCATATCATAAGGAACCGGTTGCAAACGGCCTAAAATTCATATCATAAGGAACTGGTTGCATACGTCCTATAGTCGCCAAAAATCTTATGCCGATCATAGGAGAAGGTAATTAGAGTTTGAAGAAGGTGATAAGGTGTATTTGAAAATTTTGCCTATGAAAGGGGTGGCTAGATTTTGAAAGAAAGGGAAGTTGAGTCCTCGTTATATGGAACCCTATGAAATCTTGCACAGGGTTGATTAGGTTGCTTATGATTTAAGGTTGCCTAGTGAATTGGCTTCGGTTCATCCGGTTTTCCATTATTCCATGCTTAAGAAGTGTATTAGTGATCCCTAGTCTATTCTTCCTATTGAGGGTCTTGGTGTGAAGGATAACCTATCTTATGAGGAGATTCCGGTTCAAATCCTTTATAGGCGAGTAAGGAGGTTAAGGAATAAAGAGGTGGCTTCCGTAAAGGTGTTATGGAAGAATTACCTACTTGAGAGTGCAACATGGGAGGCCGAGGCCGACATGAAGTCCCGTTACCCTCATCTATTTTATAACTAAGGTTAGTAGTTCTTATTAACAATTAAAATAATGACTATAAATTGAAGTTTCTTGATTTTGGTGAAGTTTTGCAAAATGTGCATTTTTTGGATGTTGTTACAGTAAACTCTAGTGAAATGTGCATTTAGACTTGAAAATTTACAGTTCTTGTTGTTTTGAATCATGTTGTGCATTTTGATTTGGTAAGTCTTTATGAATTGATATGTAGCATGTTGGTAAGTTGAACTTTGGCATAATTGACTCATAAATGCTATGTTGAGCACTTGTTGTTGTGAGAAGGATATTCCTCACAATGTAATGTTGAGTCTTATGTGTGGTAATTGAAGCCTTTTGAATTGCCTTGTGTAAGTGATATGATTGATGTTGTAACTCATGTTGTTATGCATTGTTGTTGGTTGGACTTCTAGTCTTGAGTTTATTCCTTCATTCTAAAGATTTTTAGTGTCATTCGGGGACGAATGTTCCTAAAGGGGGGGGGGGATAATGTAACATCTCAAAAATCCAAGACATGTTCTAGAGACTAACACAAGTATCATAAGGTTTAGACACTGTTGAAAGGTCCAACTTAATGAATATAAGTCATCTAGGTAGTATAGAAACCAAAACGTCCAAGAACGTCCATGATGTCCGGAAACTAGTTTAATGAGGTGCTAGCGTGCCTTAGCCTATTTTACTAGCTTTTAGAATTCGAAAAAGGATGAAAATATGTGGAAGGATGTATTACATGTGTTAAGTTGATTTATAGTCGAAAAATCCGGGTACGACTCCCTAAGGACCAACCAAGGTCCCTTGAGGAGGAACCTTGCATTTTGGGGTAACGGACTGCCCTGGCAGTGTGCACCCACGAAGAGAATCAACAGGGTGTGTGTGGATTAACAGGGTGTCGATGCCATCCGTCGATCAAAACTTAGACATTTTGGATAGTGATCCATTTGGGCCAATCTTTGAACTCACTTACGGATGTGCAGCACGGAAGGAGGCAGGGGTGGTCGACTCACAGATTGACCGTCAGTCGAGGTCTCGTCTGTGAGGGCCTGATTTTCTGCATGCTTTAAGTTAGTTCCAATTAATTAATTAAGGGTTTAGGTCACTAGTTTGGGTTAAGGGAAGTCTAATTAAATTAATTAACTCCCCATTTAAATACCCCAACCCCATTAAACTAAACTAAGCTCTCATAACTCACAAAACCCAAACTCTCTTCCTTCTCTCTTCTTTCTCTTTCTAGTGAAGAACTGAAGACCAAGATAAGGAGAGGGTTTAAGGTCTGCAAATAGTCAAGTTTCACCATCAATCTTTATCAATTAGCAAGGTATGTGATCTCCTTCACCTTTGAGACCTCTTTCCTCAAATGGTTCCATCAAATTAATTTCCAAAGTTGCGTTTTAAAGAGGGTTTTATCCATTCTCGAAAATAATGTTATGAATTGATTTTCTTATGATTTATTTTGGATATTATGAATAGATTAACATGTATTATAACTTATTTATGATATATGTGATGGTTTGGTCTAGTTTGTAAAAGATGACCTTTACCCCTTAACCCTAGGGGATGATCTTGATATGAATTATATAGTATTGATTTAATTGACTTGGTTATTGGTTGAATTTCTACTAGATGATGTTTTTATAATAATAATGAATGATTTAGGGTGATTTATATTCCTTTCATACTAGTTCTTGAGAAGTGATCTAGGTTATGAAGTATGTTGTGAATTGGCCTAAGTATCTTGTCTTAATCTATGAACTAGTATCAAATTGTGATGTAGTGATTCTTTTAGCCTTGTTATCATGTTGATAATTGAATTATAATGATGTTATACCCTAATTGCGTTGAGTGAAGGATTGATGGTAAGACCTTGATGATGGATTATGAAGGAGACTTGGTAAGCCTTGTGATTTCTATCTTTTACTTCAAATTATGGTTAATTGTTCTTAAGTCATGATGTTGTATTGGAGTATGCCTCGTATTAGGATTGATAGGGTGGTATGATGTTCAATTGAAATGTCTTGACTATGGTTTTTGAGGTGATGGCTAATATGTAAATGTTATAAGGATGGAGAATGATTTACCAATGTGCCTTATCATGATATGAAAATGTTATGGGCTAACATCACTTATGTGAATTTTAATGAAAGTATTATACTCATTCAATTCTTATTGAGCTATAATGATGATGATGATTATACAAGGTTTAGATCCTATGACCTACAATAATCTATGATGATTACTAAAGACATTAAAGACATTTCAAATGGGACTGTAGCTTAGTACTGAGTGAACTAGAGTGAGGAGTGTCCCTTACCACATAAGGAAGGTAGGATCACTAATGTACTTGTGAGATTGGAGACTATAATGCATATACCATAAAGAGGGTTCCAACTATATCTCCTAGTTCTTGAACTATGTTGTCCCCATAGGAATACTAGCTAGTGGATCCACGTAGTTGCTATTTTCATGTTTTGGTACTAACTTGGCAAGTAGTCCGCCTTCTTTCGATGTAGGGTTCCATAACACCGGATTCCACATTAGCTCACTTGGTCTATGTAGGTTAGGGAAAGATGTTCCCAAAAGGTAAAATGAATTATAGGAATGAACTATAACTAGGGTAACCTAAGGTTTAGCTTAGTCTATGTAGGGGTATGAGACTCTACCTAACATTGCACTAGTTATCCTTGAAGGGAGTTTTAGGAGGATGTTCGTATGCATTAATATGCTTATAATGGTACATGATATATATATGGTGAACTTTCACATTGTTTATATTATATGTTGATTTGTGTCACTTATGAATATGTGTTGGTCTATATTGTCAAAGTGTTATGCTATGTACTCTTAAATTTCATGTTATGTGAAGCGCGATGTTGGTCATCATTCCTGTTGAGTTACTTGATTGAGTAAGGTTATGGGGCTTTTATTGGTCATTGAACTTGTTGACTTGATAGGGGTTCATGGGTAATTTTCTTGCTTTGGTTATGATGAAATGCACTTTTATTCATGTTTGTGGTTAATTGTGACTTGATGATAGATTTACTTGACTATGTATCCAATTACATGATATGCATGTTGAATTGACTAGGTTTGATGTTGTTGGTCTTGTGATTTACATGCCTATGACCTAATAAATATGCCTCAGTGATTTGGTATATTCTTGTTGAATGTGCATAAAGGTTTTTAAGAAAATTGCATACTTAATGAAATGTCCCTTCTAGCATGTTTTCATGATATGTGTGCATATGGTCTCATACTTAGTATAAGTGGTGTACTAACCCCATTTCTTCCTTTTCCCCAACATTTTAGGTTCCGGTTGTTGAAGGGCTTTTGGAGGCGACTTGAAGAAGACTTGGATTTCTTGATAATCCAAGTAGGGTAGGTCCTCAGTTTCTTAGGGCTATGCAACTATCAAGCCTATGATGTTTCTTTAGTTTTTAGACTCGTATGTTTCTTTCCTTTCATTTGAGTACTAAACATTGTATGACCTATATGTGGTCTTGTTTCATAGATGTATGGGCTAGGACCAATTTGATATACTCTTATTAGATGGTTATGAGATGAGACGACTATTTTGAGACTATGTTATATTTTATATACTTATCTACAAAAAAGTGGAAGACTAAGTAATCTTCCTGTACGAAGCGTCTATGTATACTCTATATATATATATATACTATGTGTATGTAGAGGTCTACATAAATATCCTAGTAGATTTAATGAAATTTTTTAAATTTTTCGGTAATTTGACCTATGAATGTAATGATGTAATATAAGAGGCTAGTCTTAGTCCTCAAAGAGGACGTTGCCGCCGGTTACGTCTAGGGGGTATTGCCGGATGTGACACCAAGATACCCATACTTTGCGGTACTCAACACGTCTGCCACCACCTTAGCCTTGCATGGATGGTCTTGAATGGTCACATCACAATCCTTGAGTAACTGCATCCATCTTTTTTGTCTCAAATTCAGATCGTTTTGGGTGAACACATGATCAGTAAACACTGCACACAATAAAGATAATGACGCCAAATCTTAAGAGCAAATACCACTACTGCCAATTCCAAGTTATGGGTTGGATTATTCCTCTCATGTACCTTCAGTTGGCGCGACACATAGGCTATCACATACTTATCTTGCATCAACACAGAGCCCAAGCCCGAATGAGAAGCATTAAAATAAACTATGAAATCCTTACCTTCCACCGGTAATGCTAGGATAGGTATGGTCGTCAACAGAGTCTTGAGATTTTGAAAGCATTCTTCGCAAATGGAATATAGTTCATATTCAAATTAGTCATGTGAGTGGCAATGGAAGCAAAATTCTTCACAAACCAATGGTAGTAGCTAGAGAGACCCACAAAGCTCCAAACATCCGTCATAGAGCTAGGTTGAACTTAATTTTTAACTGCCTCAAATTTTTTGAGGATCTACCATTACCCCTTCTTTAGAAACTACATGCCCTAAAAATTCAACGGAAGTCAACAAAAAATCACATTAGAAAATTTTGCATACAATCTTTGTTTCCCAATAACGCCCATAACAATACGACCATGACTGACATGCTCTTCCTCAATCTTTGAATAGATAAAAATATCGTCAATGGAAACTATCACAAAGGAATAAAGAAATGGTTGAACAGCCCATTCATTAAACTCGTAAAATCTGCAGGCACATTGATCAAACAAAAAGATATAACCATATATACATAGTGCTCTAAATGCTGTCTTGGGCACATTTTCTGACCTAATATTTAGTTGATGATAACCATACCTCAAATGAATTTTAGAGAATAAAAATGCACCTTGAAATTAGTCAAAAAGATCATCTATTCGAAGTAAAGGATACTTGTTTCAGATAGTAGCCCTATTCAATATATATCTCATACTCCTATCCTTTTTCTCAACAAACAACACTCCATGGAGAAGAACTTGGTAAAATAAATCCCTTATTAAGGAGCTCTTGGATTTGAACCTTAAGCTCTCTTAATTCTGCCAGAGCCATGCGATATGGAGGGATCAAAATGGGGTGCATACCCGGTTGCAGATCAATGCAAAAAAACTATATCTCTATCTGGAGGCACACCTGGAAAATTAGTTAGAAACACTTCTCTAAATTCCTGAACCACATGAATAGACTCAATAGATGGAGAATCGACCTTAACGTCTCGTGTGTGAGCATAAATAAGCTAAACATCCCTGCTTTACCAGTTTTGTAGCCCGAAGGGAGGATACGATCTTAACTTGCTTCAGCTTGTACACCCCTTCCCACTCTAATTTTTCCCTTCTTGGATTTTCTAGAGTTACCGACTTAGTATTACAATTTAATACAACATCATAGGGGGACAACCAAGTCATGCCTATGATATTATCAAAATCAGCAAGATCCAAATTACCAAATCATCCCAAGTCTGTACATTGTGCCCTATCATCTTGATGAACAACCTCCCCGCCTATTTGCACATTACCTCTGCCTGCATTACTATTATAATTTGCTCTACCTCCACATCCTCTCTGGTACCCCCTCGCTCATCTTGTGGACTCCCTAGACCATTATTACCATTTCCCACAGGTACCACTACTCTAGACTGCTGTTGCATGGAGTCGGACACATTGATGGGGACAATCTTTCTTTATATGTCCATGTTCTCCACATTCATAGCATATATGATTAGATAATGTCTTGTTGCCCACCGAAAGTGCGACTTTTGGCTATCCTTAAAATTATACGATGAGTTTCCTAAATAGTTACCTGTAAAGGTAGGCATAACAGACTTAATTGGCTTGGATGCCAACATTAACCTACCGGATCCCTAAGAATATAATCCTTGAAAATTTCCAAAATTCTTGGTTCTCTTAGTCAACTCCTTAGTTTGACCATCTCGCCTCACCCCTTCCACTTTCTTCACATAGTCAGTCACCTCATTAAAGCTCCTCCCCGTAGAATTTATATCAAAAGATAACACTCGCAACTCATAATTCAATCCTTGAATAAATAACTGGATCTTCTACTACTCTATAGTGACCAACTTCATAGTATTAACCATCTACAAAGAGAAGAGTGAAGGAGATAAGATACTAATTGGAATCGACAAATACCAATTAGAATTAAGTCGTAGAATGAAAGGAGACGAGAGAAAATATAGAGGTTCCCTAAAGTCCTATAGCCACTCAAAGATAAGTAAATGCGTCCCCGTAACATTCTGCGAGACTATTAGACTTATTTCAGTACATCGATATCAAAAATCCTAGGCTCTGATATCAAGTTTGTCACATGTATGAACCCTTTTCCCCTAACCCTAGGTTATGAATTGATGTTTAATTGGTTAGTGATGATACAATTGAGCTAGTTATTGTATAGATTACTATTGTATGATGTTATTAAGCCTATTGATGGATGAATATGGTTTTTTTGATGGTAAGAGCATTGAATGAGGCATTTGAAGGAAAATTGCTAAGACCTTGTGATCTTAAATCCATACTTCAATTGTGATGGCTTATACTTGATGATGATGTTTGATTGAAGTATTAGATGTGATTAGATTACATATGTTATGGAATGATGAATGGAATTGAAATGTCTTGACTATATGGATTGTGAGATTATGATTTAGGTTGATTGTGAATCACTTATGTGTCTTATTATGATATGATGATGATGGTGTTAATCTCACAAATGAAGGATTGCAATGAATGAACATTCTCATGAAATTCTTAATGACCTAATGATCATGGTATACAAGGGGGTTAGTCTCCTATGACCTACATTAGGCTATGCTTATATAATAAAGGCTTAAAGACTTTTGAAAAAGGGACTTTAGCTTAGGACCGACTAAACTAGTTATGAGAGGTGTCCCTTCCCAATGTGGGAAGGTAGGTTCACAATGGTTCTCATGAGATAGAGATTACAATGCCATGGTGCATAAAGAGGGTCTAAATAATGTACCTAGTTCTTAAAATATATTGCCACCGTAGGAATACTAGATTGTTGATCCACCTAGATGCTATGTTCATGTTTTGGTTCTACCTTGGCAAGAAGACCGCCTGCTTTCGGTGTAGGGTTTCATGACACCTGATTCCACATTTAGCTCATGTGGTGTATGTCGGTTAAGGAAATTGTTCTTGAAAGTAAAAATGAATGACTAAATGAAGATGGATATTTACTAGGATGACTTGAAGGGCTTACTTCGGATAGGTAGGGGTATGGGACTCTACCTAGACATTCCACAAGTTAACTCTAAAAGGAGTCCTAGGAGGTGGTCTTATGATTATGATATCATGTATTATGATGTCACATCCCGAAACCACACCCTAGAAGTTAGGGGCAATCTCGAATTGCAACCGGCGTACTTGACCTTTCGAAGGTATTATACAAACTCTTACATATCATTCATCGCATAAACATAGTGAAAAGTAGTGCGGAATTAAAACTTTTCACAAAATAAATCATAGTCTTTATATACTCTTTCATATAAAGCAATAGGAAATACTAAGTCTCAATCTCATCATCTTAAGACACAAATATATTTGGGACACGGCCCATACTTCAAGACTAATATAGAAATACTTAGTCTATTACAGTATTTCAAATGAAAACATAAAAGACATATATTTCCTCGAATCAAATGAGGACATACTTCGATTGACCCAATTCTTCACTTTCCAAAAGCTCTTAACCTACCAAGAACTATAGAGATCGAAAAAGCATGGAGTTAGTATAACCATATGTACTAAGTATAGTATTATGCATAAAAATCATGAAAACGGACATTTATTGGAAATTGCATCTTTTCTTTAAAATATCATAATATAATCATAAGAACAACATTTATCAACTTAGAAACACATAAGGAAACATTTAAACTAAATATATCATTTTAAGAGTCACTTTATAGTGAGTCGATTCACTGTTACAGTGAAGTCTCTTCACTGTACAGTGAAATTGCCTTGCTTCAATTAAGACACCTTATAGCATGCTGTCTTACTCAAAGCTATCCTAAGATTCATTTAAGTCACACAAAGAGATACCTCCCATATACCCTCTCTAAATGTTCCTACACGACCCTTAAGATTACTTGTAATGAATCACATACACACTTCAATACATCAAACATATCAACACATAGACAATGTGACATTTCCTCATCAAAGGATATCAAAAGACTTACTGAAGTAAGTTAAGAAGATAAAGTCCATGATTGACCTCTTAAAGACTAACTAAATAATCCTTAAGACTTCCTAAGTTTGGATCATGTCCACATAATCAACATCTTCCCTAACTAGAGTCATTCTTAAGACTCACGTAGGTAAGATACGAAGTTACCATTCCTATGCCCCCTTGACACCATAACTAGACAACCCTTAACTACTCTAGATAAGTACTTATGTCATTTTAACATACTTCATAACATAAGTCATTAGTTCATTAAGAGACTTATACATGACATAAAGGACATTCAAGTAATGGTCTTAGACAAAGACCTATGGACTCTAACTAACACATTCAAAGCCTATTGTGCAATGTCTAGATAGTGTCCCATACCACTACCTAAACTTCATAGAACTTATCTAGTACTACTAAGTATCCCACATGATGAGAATAGGCAATAATCGACATATACCATGATAGCTAGACATGGAATCCGGAGTTCTAACCTACTCCGATGAGGGTGTTTTACTAACAAAGGGTAGAACTAGGACACATCCCATGTAGGCACATGGTTAACGAATATGAAGGGCTTTTATTCACTCTAGTCTCATTATCAAGTAGAGGTAAATTATATTGTAGTCTCATTCTCAAGTAAAGATATTTCCCTTAACATAATCACTCGGTGCTAGCCTTGGTTCTCATTGAGTAATTCACATTAAAGGATCACATGAACAGGTTCCTTATCTAGTTCATAACCCAATCACAGTCACCCTACCAACGAGGTCCACTAGGGATACCTTTCAATGGCGACTAAGATAGATCATTATGACTTTCTTAAGGATTAATATGATGACTTTCCAGCCAATTAACCTTAAGTCCACCATTCCCTTACATGAAGGATACCATTACGACTCTCAACTTCAAGCATTCATAACATAACATTTACCACATACATGACCTTCTTAATATCCTCTAAGGTCTCACATATCTTTCATCCATACATGACAAGGGTGAACTAATCCTACCTATTCAAGATATATCATAATCTCATAACATTCATTCATATATCAAGTAAGGGACACAAGTGTACCAAACAAGACACTACATTCTTTTTTCACCTTATCACATATAGCATATCATTCTTTATAGCACTAAGGATGAACCTTATCATCGTTATGTCACCCTATACATTACTAAAACATCATAAATATAACCATTATAGACTCATGTAGTCAAGTATGAAGAATCACGCATCAACTCTAAGACCACACATATAAGCACATAGTCATAGTCTAACACGATCACCTACATAACATCAATAGAACACATATACTTTATAATTGCGTAAAATGTGGATAGGTATCATCATACTTCCCATAATCAACTACACAAATAGCCACATTACTTCAAGTAGTGCCGACAAGGCCATGATCATCATATTACATAAAGTAACATCGACAAGGCCACACCAATTGCAAGTAAACCACGTAACGTCGCCACCATAAGTGGACCATACCAATAACAACATAATTTATATATAAACACATCAAAATAAAGGTAATATGGAAGATTACCACCACAACATCCTCAACACTTCAATTTGATGCTAAATCATCCAATTCAATAACATAAGGCCCTTACCAATGGCCATGAACAATAATTCAATTTAGAAACTGTTATAATCAATGAAACTAGATCAATTCAATAGATATTCATCAATCTAATACAACCTATATATCAATTGAATATAACTATTACATCATTAGAAAGCCCATAGAAATCTACACTAAAATTCAACAACATTAGGTCAATATCAAGTAACCCATAAATTAGTCAAAATATAGGGTTCATCCAATTCATGGGTTCATTGGTAATCTAGGTTAAAATCATCTATAAAATATCATTTAGATCATTAGTCAATGTTTAGAAATCATTAATTCAAGAAATCATGGTAAAATCATGAAAATGGACTATTCAACTTTGAATACTTTAGAAAAATCTTGAGAATTAGGGCTCCTTGATGAAGAGAGTTTCAAGGATAAAAATTCATACCTTGATGAAGCTAATTATTCACCTTGATTAAGAATCTCGACTCAATTCGTCACACCAAGATCTTCTTTGATTTTGGACTTCAATGGAGTCTTAAGGAGTTTCTAAGGGATTTTGGGGTTTTGATTTGGAAGAATGAAATATTCTACGTGTTAAACACTTATATAAATCTTTAAAGTACCCAAAATACCCCTAATAAACCACAAATACTCTTACTTTGAAGTGGGGTGAAATTACAACATCACCCCTCAACTTACAATGAACTGCACGCAGCCACCAACGATTGGCAGTCGACGGACCGTTTGTGCACAAACGGACCGTCCTGTCCTTCCGTTGGTTGGATCAGAGACTTGAATAGGTATAATATCACACAATAATAACTCCCTCCCAACGTCACCCATATAAGGGGAATCGATAGGCCCACGATCCGTTGATGCCTCCATCGTTTGGGGCTGCCAGGGACAGTCTTGACTCCATGTTTGGGTCCTTCCTCAAGGACCCTTGGTTGGTCCTTGGGGATGTTTTCTAGAATTTTTCTAACCCAATCATGATCGTACATGTGTTTAGCACCTCTCACATGAGTTTCGTTCAAAACGAACATGTAAAACTCGATGAAACATGCTTAGACACACAAGGTCATTTCAAGGCATATCTTTTGAACGTCATGGACGTTGTTGGACGTTTGACCTCCAAACTTCGTGAAAATTGACAAACTGAATAAATATGATATAATAAATTATATAAGGACCTTTCAACCTCATGAATCACGCATAAACATATTGAACCACATATGAGGTACATAGGTGACTTAGTCGTCGAACGTGTCGTCTTCCCTTGATGTTTGACTTCCAATGCACCTAAACTATTAGACACTGCCTCAATACCATATAATAGGAATATTTAGGACCTTAGAACATCAATACCAACATGTTAGTCTCCAGTTAACCTAAGTCATTTTTGGGGTCTTATATTCTCCCCCACTTGGACAACATTCGTCCTCGAATGACACTTGCCACTCTCTGAACACTTCCAAGAATAGATATTTAAATAGAAGCTAATGACCATACCATAAAACACATAATAAATAATAAAACATCAATTTCACATAGTCAAGAGATTCTCAACACAACAAGAAACTAGAAGACATTTCTATAACTCATTATGCTTCAAAACTCAAATGCTTCAATCCTAATAGTAAAAACTCATTTTATATTCAATATCATACTCATATACATCAGTTATAACCACATTACTACAATTTTAGACCAAAAAATCAATTAGTCAAATTTCCAACATTTTAAAAGTGAGCTAAAGGAATCCTTACAATAAATTCAACAATTTTTCTCAAAAATGCAATTTTTAGGCAATTCGTGATATAAACATGCTATTATGCAAGGTAACACCATATAAACACACTTTAAATAATAATCATGGCTTCACAAAATACACAACGCAAGAAGTTAATGAAATTCAATTTCAACAAAACTCCTAAACACCATGCACATACGACATACTTCTATATCATTCTATCCCATTTTCTAACCATACTCCCCCACTTAGAAGGAACTCATATAACTAATAAAATTCAAGGACTTACCCTCATCATCATCATCACCATATGGCTTCTCCCTTCTAGTCCGGAGTGCATAGAAACGCCTCTTTGTTGGAGCATCATCCTTTGGAGCACTAGGAGCAACTTTCTTACTCTCTTTTCCTCTATCTGCAATGATAGGACAATCTCTCACCTTATGATCATCCTCCCCACAACAAAAACAACCAATAGTACCGGCTAGACACTTTCATAGTGCCTCTTTCCACAAGTCACACATATAGGGTTTTCATTTTGACAAGCACCTCCTTTCTCAAATTTCACCTTAGCACTCCTAGGTTCTTCTTGAGTTTGAGACCTCTTCTTAAACCTAGTTTGCTCTTGGTCACTAGCACCACTCCTTTAAGATCCTAGTCATCCTCCTAAGTTTGGACTCTTCAATTGGTTGTGCATACACCATGAGTCTAGCTACGGTCATATCATCATGTAACATCTCCGTACGACATTCTTCACTCACTAAGTTGGCTACACCCATCACAAAATGACTCATTTAATCCCTTTGATTTGACACAAGAGAGGGAGAATATTTGGACAACTTAGAGAACTTCAAAGAGTATTCCTTAACACTCATATTGCCTTGCTTGAGATTGATAAACTCCTCTACCTTAACTTCCCTCATTTCACGGGGAAAGTACTTACCTAGAAAAACTTCCTTAAATTTTTCCCACTCAATAGGATCTGACTCCTCCGGCCTATTGCCTTTCAATTGTGTGTACCACACTTGAGCCACATCTTTAAATTGTTACGAAGCCAACTCCGCTTTCTCCCTAGATGTCACTCCCATATCATGCACTATCTTAAACACCTCATCTATAAAATCTTGGGGATCCTCTCCCACCTTAGAGCCAAGAACGATAGGAGGATTCATCCTCACAAAATTTCTCAACCTAGAGGTCATAGTGCTCTCCACCACATTCGCCCTAGGTACCATACTCAAATTCACTTAAGTGGTCACGACTCGGGATAAAGCAAGCATAGCCTCCCTAATATCCCTATTACTCAATTCTGGGGGATCATCACCTCCTCCCACAATAGGGACTTGACCACCTTGCGCACCTTGAGCACCTTGAGGAATTTGCTCAACTTCCTCAGCTTGAAGCGGGATCTCCTCTTGCACCTCATTCTCTTCAACTCTCCTAGCCGGTGTCCTACTCGTATTCATCTTCCTAGAAACACAAGGAAAACCATAAGAAAAGAGTAATCATAAATTTTACTCTACAGCATGACATATGATTATAAAAGAAGGGAAACTCTATCATCCTATAGCCTCTCTCCCATAGATGTGTCATGACTCACACCGATGGTAAAAACTTTACTAGATGTGACATGATGAGACTTTTTGATTCGTAATACTACTTTCACAACCTATGCTTTGATACAAAGCTTGTCACATCCCAAAACCACACCCTAGAAGTTAGGGGAAATCTCGTATTGCAATCGGCGTACTTGACCTCTCGGAGGTCTTATAAAAGTCCTTACATATCATTCATCGCATAAACATAGTGAAAAGTAGTGCGGAATTAAAACTTTTCACAAAACACATTATAGTCTTTAAAAACTCTTTCATATAAAGCAATAGGAAATACTAAGTCTCAATCTCATCATCTTAAAACACAAGAATACTTGGGACACGGTCATTCTTCAACACTAATATAGAATTACTTAGTCTATTACAATACTTCAATTGAAAACATAAAAGAGATATATGCCCTCGAATAAAATGAGGACATAGTTAGATTTCTCTTGTACGATGCTATAATCACTCGGTGCTAGCCTTGGTTCTCATTGAGTAATTGGCATTAAAGAATCACATGAACAGGTTCCTTATCTAGTTTATAACCCAATCACATTCACCCTACCAAAGAGGTCCACTAGGGCTATCTTTCAATGGTGACTAAGATAGCTCATTATGACTTTCCAAAGTATTAATATGATTCCCTTACAGCAAATAAACCTTAAGTCCACCATTCCCTTAAATGAAGGATACCACTACGGCTCTCGACTTCAAACAATCATAACATAACCTTTACCACGTACATGGCCTTCTTAATACCCTCTAAGGTCTCACATATCTTTCATCCATACATGAAAAGGGTGCACTAAGACTACCTAGTCAAGACATATCATAATCTCATAACATTCATTCATATATCAAGTAAGGGACACAAGTGTACCAAACAAGACACTACATTCTTTCACCTTATCACATATAGCATATCATTGTTTAAAGCAGTAAGAATGACCCTTATCATCTTATGTCACCCTATAAATTACTACAACATCATCAATATAACCATTATAGAGTTATATAGTCAAGTAGGAACAATCACGCATCAACTTTAAGACCACACATATAAGAACATAGTCATAGTCTAACTCGATCACCTATATAACATCAATAGAACACATATACTTTCTCATTGCTTAACATGTAGATAAATATCATCATACTTCAGATAATTAGCTACACAAATATCCACATTACTTCAAGTAGTGACGACAAGGTCATGATCATCATATTACATAAAGTAACACCGACAAGGCCACATCAATTGCAAGTAAAACACGTACCGCCACCATAAGTTGACCATACCAATAAAAACATATTTTTAGTATAGATACATTAAAATAAATGGAATTGGGCAGCTTACCACCACAACATCCTCAACACCTCAACTTGATGCTAAATCATTCAATTCAATAACATAAGGCCCGTACCAATGGCCATGAACAATAATCCAATGTATAAACTATGATTATCAATGAAACTAGTTCAATTCAACAGATATTGACAATCTAATACAACCTACACATCAATTGAATACTATTATTACATCATTAGAAAGCCCATAGAAATCTACACTAGAATTCTACAACATTAGGTCAATATCAAGTAACCCATAACTTAGTCAAAATCTAGGGTTCATCCAATTCATGGGTTCATAGGTAATTTATATTAAAATCATCAATAAAATATCAATTTGATCATTATTCAATGTTTATAAATCATTAATGCAAGAACCCATGGTAGAATCATGAAATTGGACAATTCAACTTTGAAAACTTTAGAAAACATCTTGAGAATTGGATCTCCTTGATGAAGAGAGTTTCAAGGATCAAAATACATACGTTGATGAAGCTAATTATTCACTTTGATGAAGAATCTCCACTCAATTCGTCACACAAAGATCTTCTTTGATTCTGGACTTCAATGGAGTCTTAAGGAGTTTCTAAGGGATTTTGGGGTTTTGATTTGGAAAAATGAAATATTCTAAGAGTTAAACACTTAAATACATCTTTAAAATACCCAAAAGACCGCTAATAAACCTCCAATACTTTTTTTGGAAATGGGGTGAAATTACAACATCACCCCTCAACTTACAATGAACTGCACGCAGCCACCAACGGTTGGCAGTCGAAGGACCACCTGTCCACAAACGGACCGTCCTGTCCTTCTGTTGGTTGGATTAGAGACTTGACAAGGGTATACTTTGTCACACCTGGGTCCTAGACCTCAGATGAGACCGGCGTTGTTAACCTCTCAAAGGTCGCAGACAAGCTTCTTCTTAGCTTTCATCACAATCATACAGTTAAATTTAGCAGAAAATTTAAAATTTTTTAGCTTTACTAAAGTGTACTTAGACTTCATCTAATTTCTGCATAAGAGTGATATACTTATAGTTCAAAATAGACAACCATCTAATAACAGATTGAATAATTGAAATGCACAATTAATAATCTCATTAATAGTTGCCAAACCGTCCTTAACATAAAAGGTTGAACAAATGTTTGAAACGAAACGCTAGGAACAAAATCCACTAGCTATTTCTAATCTACTAAAGCTAGAATATAAAGCGTAGGCATCCTCGAACTCAAGAGGACCTACCAATCTCTGGAGGTACTAGTCCAAACCGCTTCAACTGATCTTCAATCTTCTTCAAGGACCTGCACCTATAAAAATAACAATTGTATATGGGTTAGTACACACTAGTACTAAGTATTGGTGTATGGACATAAACACATAAGGACTATGCATGATCAAGGAAAGCTCTTGCTATAGCAACATGCCATTTTTTTTAAAGTGAAGTTACTTTACTTTCCTAATTTGTTATTTATGAATCATGCTATGAATATGACATATTTCATGTATTTAAAGCACACATCTCATTTTCAAAGAAAGAACATAAAACCTTGGAATCATGAACATAATTTTATAACAACTTGACTAAAAATTAATATTTTTGCTCCCTCGTAGGACGAGAGCTCCTTAATCCAGACTTAGTTTATTTTTCAATCTTTTCTTCTTCTTGTTGTGTAGTTCAGTGATATCCTTTGATCCTATGTTTTACTTATGAGTGCAATGATTCATTGTAGTCCCGTTCCTACAATGAATCAAGTGAGTATTTCAAAAGACTCAGGAAATGATTGGACTACCCTACTTACAAGTTATTCTTTCCATTCTTGTTAAATTGGGCATGAAGTCTTTATAAGCCAATCTTTATTGGCTACGCCCATTATTTGATCAGTTGCATAATATAAAGATGCTGGGGCATATATTTATTGGCTATGCCTATTATTTGTTTTGCTCTCTTTATTGGCTTAAGCCAATAACCGTTAAAACTTCATTCTTATCAAATACTGATAATTTTGATATACTTATGCTTTTTCTTACTTAGTTCACTTTGAACCTACATTTCTTCTTCTTTGATCTCATGTTCACTTTGAACATACTTTTCTTCTTTCTTTCTTACTTTCTTAAAGAAATATTTAGCATTAACAGACACAGATCATGTGATCTAACATGAAATCAGTGTCTTCCCTACACTGAAAAGTGGTGGTTCACCGGCCAAAGTGAAATCGAATACTTCCTAGCTTTCTTAGGTTGATCCACTAGCTAGTAACCAATGCTGGCAACATAGTTCAAAGACTAGGAGAATTTGGAGATCCTTATCCACCTTGGTGGTAGTCTCATCTCATGAGGCTTACATGTGCTTTCACAAGCTCATTGCTAGTCTATCGGTGCTTTTCTCAATTTATCATACATTACAATATTTGGAGTTGACTCATACATTATGGAAGTTTGCTTCTAGTATGAGGTATGCTTATCTCAATGGATGACTTGTCTTCCCTTTCTTTACTTGTGAATGTGAACTTAAATCTTACATTATCATTATGGTGTAAATGAGACTTGTCTCACGATTTCTAACACCCTCTTATGTGAGTATCTTAGACATAATTGTTTAGGTGCAAGTGAGACTTGTCTCACTTCCTTTAACACCCCATTCCATGTCAATTTTATGACTCATAAGCTTTTATGTTATTTCCTCACCTTATCTTGTTCAACATTATTTGGTAGTCTTGTACCATTCTTTATGAAAGTTGTAAGGACTTATTCAATGTGCTACTATGTTCACAAGTTCATGTAGATAGGGTATGTTAGGACTTGTCCTAATCATGGCATATCGTAGGTTATGAGTTCATTGAGTTATAACTTATCAAGTCAATCTTTAACATGTATTTGGCCTTACAAGAAACATCATAATTTACATTGTAACTATAAGATTAGTTTGACTTAGTCATTGGCCATCTATATCTTATTTTTTGAAATAATATTGCTAGACAATTTATTGGCATAACCTAAACTTTCACTAAACATTGGTCATGAGAATATCATTATACAAGTCAATCAACTTCATGTATATACTATTTTAATCTCATCATTTTAAGAAAACCAACTTTTAACATATGATTAGCTTTTAAGAACAATTTCATCTCTCAAACACAATTGACATTACAACTTTTCTTATATGATGTAAATGATACTCTAATCATACGAATCTAACCTATAGGTCTCAGTCGACATTATTAAATCATAAAAACCTACATATAATGATCAGTTAGAACCACATACCAACAACATGCTCGAGATTGGCATTATACATACTACTAGAATCCAAAATAGAGAGAACTAGGGAGATGAACATTGGACAATTTCATGGGAAACAACCCTAGTTTCGGTTTTCTTGAATTCAAAACGTTTGAAAAGCCTCATGGGGAAAGGAATCCAAGAGATAAAACTCATACCTTGTTTTATAATTGAATCTACGAAGATCACCCTGTACTTTGCTCGAAAATCTTGAAGAATTGCCTTGAAATCACCTTAGGAAAATCAAGAGTAATTTTTCTATTTTTCTCACGTTTGTTTACTGTTTTCTATTTAAGTCGAGGGTTTCTATGGATAAACGTGAGTCTAAATATTTGGAACTGAATATTGATTAATTCAACTTAGGATAATCAACTTAATTAAATAATCAATTAGCTAATTACTAAAATGCCCCTCCTAAATAGACTAAAAATAGGAGAGCATTTGACTTAGCCAAATCTGAAAATTTGCTAAGCGTTCGGGTTTAACCATGATTTTTAATTAATTAATTAAGTTTATAATTTAATTAATTAAGTTACCTTGGGTAATTACTAAAGTACCCCTAAGTCACTAGGACCATAACTAACCCCTTTGGACCATCCTAGGTTAGGTACTAGGATGATTCTTTAGTTAGTTATTCGGCTAGTGTTACTAGGTTAGGTCTTAGGATTTCGGGTACACTAGTTAGTTTATTTTAGTTAGTCCTAGGTTATTTAGCTAGTTAGGTAAGTTAGGTATAGCCTAGTTTTGTTTAGGAATCTAGGCCCCACGTGGCTTGACCCGTACGCGCACCTTTCCCCTAACCGCCCTAATCGAATTCGGTTGGGCTTGGCGCTTGGTCTCTTGGCGGTTAGCACATGTTCTTGCACATGTGTTGCTGTGCACTTCTTGTTCACCTCTTGTCCACTTCTTGTCCGAAGGATCCTCACTATGTCCTTGGGCACTTCTTAATCTACATGATCATTTTAAATGATCATGTGCTGTGGTACCTAGGCTTGACACTTGGATGCCTCGTACCTAATGTGTGGATTCTAAGAAATTAAAATTTTTAGCTTAGGGTCTTCATTGCTGGTAAATTCCTGAACAAGCTTGGATTTGAGAATTTGACCATCAAAGTATATCTTAAGTTACTTGTTAATATGTAGAAATTGGCTAACAGCCTTAAGCCAATATTCTCTAACATGCCCAATATTACTCAATATTGGGTATTGGGATGCCTACGTACCCCAATACATATTCTTAAAACCTAATAGACCCTTCACTAGACAAGTACATTTTTTGGAATGTTACATCCTCTCACCAAAGACTAAGTCCCTACCAACGGCACCCATCGACGGGGCGTCGATAGGCCCATGAGATGTTGATGCCTCCGTCATTTGGGTCTGCCTGGGACAATCATGACTCCAAGTTTAGGTCCTTCCTCAAGGACCCTTGGTTGGTCCTTGGTGATGTTTTCCTGGATGTTTCCAACCCAAACATGATCGTATATGATTTTATCACCTCTCACATGAATTTTGTTCAAAATGAATACGTAAAACTCGACAAAGTATGCTTAGACACACAAGGTCATTTCAAGGAACATCTTTCGAACGTGATGGACGTTTAACTTCCAAACTTCACGATACTTGACACAGTGCCTACATATGATATAATAACTCATTTGATGACCTTAATCCTCATGAATCACACATAAACACATAGAACTACACGTCAGGAACATAGGTGACTTAGGTCGAACGTCTTGGTCGTTCCTTGACGTTTGACTTCCAACGCACCTAAACTATTAGCCACTGACTCAATACCATATGATAGGCCTATTTAGGATCTTAGAACATAAAGACCCACATTATAGGCTCTACTTAACCTAAGTCATTTTCGAGGTCTTACATATGAAATGTTGGCTTTATATGATGACACTCTTAGATGTTAACTATGTTAAAGAATATGCTATTGGTCTAAATTGTTATGCATGGTGATGACTACCTATGATGATATGTTTTATGAAGCAAAACATTACTTATTATCTCCTATCTTTTTTAATTGATTATGTGGAGTTATGGGGCTTCACATGAGTTTTGCACTTGTAGGATTGAGATGCGATTGTTAGTAAGGGTTTTGTATACTCTGGTGATATGAACTATTGAATAGGAAATGTTTATATGGCTTTATGTTTATTATATCTTTGGTTATGAACATGTCTTATGTTATTGTGGTCCTTATTTTGTATATGCTCTCTTGTATGTTCATAAAGGCTGTCCAAATGACTTAGCATGTTTGTAAAGAAATGGTCCCTTTTATGCATGTCTTCAAATGGTTTTATGTGCATATATCCATACTTAGTACAAGTGGTTGTACTAAACCATATTTCTATGTTTCTACAAATATGTAGGTTCCGAGCATTGAGTTTCTAGGAGGTCGATTGAAGAAGACTTGGACTCTTTTCTCCAAGTATTGGTAGGTCCTCATGTTCGAGGATCTTACCTTCTCTATGATCTAGCTTTGAAGTTGTATTCTTATTAAGACATTGTTTATTCCTTTATCATTTTAATATTGATGTCAGCCTATAATGGCATATTGACTTTGTTTTGGCTATGTCCAACATTCGTACTCATTAGATGGTTCAATATGAGACGAAGTATTACAATAATTCCTACGTATCGATTATGTTGTATAAATGAGAAGCCTGTGTATGCTTCATATGCGAGGAGTCTAAGTAAAATGCATATGTAGTATGCGAGAGGTATATGTAAACGTCACTATATACATATATATATATATATATATATATATATATATATATATATACA
>NC_028648.1:24917564-25002997 GCF_001406875.1 Solanum pennellii | reverse complement strand
ATACATATATATATACACACATATATATATACATACATACATACATATATATATATATATATATGTATATATATACATATGTATACACATACATACATACATATATATATATACATATATACATACATACATACATACATATATATATATATGTGTATATATATACATATATGTAATTTACATAAGTCATGGTGAAGTGATGTTAACAATTGATTAGGGGTTGTTATACCATTGATGCTAGGGCTTTGAGGGTAAAGTAATTATGAAGGAATTGGGATGATGTTTTCTTCTACACTTTGACTTGAACATGATAGGAGAAGTAAGTTCTCGTACATAGATGAATTTGAGGTTGACCTAAGAACCTAAAAAAGAATCAAGACATGATGAACTTGAATTGTTTGAAGTTGTTTTCAATAACTTTTTCTTGTGTAATAGACTTGGTGAGGCAAGACCAAGGTATGATAGCTTGCGATGTGAATCTCATGATATCTTGAGATGGTAGATCTCAAGGGTAGCTTAGCATAGTAAATCTCATGCAAGCTTGAATTGAAATACTCATGGTAGCTTGAGATGTTGAATTTCATGGAAGCTTGAGTAGAATGACTCATGGAAGATTGAGGTTATGATCTTCATGGTAGCTTGAAGTAATGAAATTCATGGTATCTTGGGATGGAGAAATTAAACTCTCTCATGTTATTTTGGTCTTGTATTTCTAGGATGCTCGATCATGGTAGCTTGACTTGGTTTGGCCAAAACCACTTCATCATAGCATTGGGGGAAAGGCCTATACTCTCCTAATGGTAGCTTGATTTGCATGTAAGGCGTATTTCATGAAATATATTAGGATTAGTTTCTCATGGTAGCTAAAGATTGAGGATTCATTCTCCCCCATGGATTAACTTGCATATACATAATTAGTTTCATGGTGGTTAAGGATGGTTGTATCCTTCCTTAGTTTACTTGGATTAACTTATTCTATAGAAATATCTAGTGTGGATGGTAGTATGGGATGCTATCCATATATTGCACAAGTATGAATTGAGGTTACCTATGACATTACCCCTACATGATGTATGCTTAGCTTGGATAGTGCCATAGTTGCCTTCCATGACATAATTGACTTAAGATGATAGTTCCTTGTCAATATGAAGTAGGTATACTAGAGACTCCTAAACTAAACTGAAAAGGATTAGGGTTACTTCAAGATATGCTTAGTGTGTGAGGTAGAATGGAATGCTTCACATTCATTGCACAAGTGTGCTTTGAGGTGGACTAGGGGCATAGTGCTCATATGTTATAATGAATATAAGGTCTTAATTATGATAGTGGATTATGATCAAGAATGACCAAAGATATGTACTTAGCTTTGGTATTATTATGGGATGCTACCTTAGCCTTGCACAAGTATACTTGGAGGTGGCTTGTGAAGTAGTTCATTTGAGTAAGAAGGACAATGAGTTAGGTATGAACTCTTACATGCTTTATGATGCATTCCCTTTTATGATTATGTCTATTGTTGACTAACCCTTTGAGACATCTTATGTTTGGTATGATAGTTTCCATACTTGGTACTTCGTACTAATGCATTTTTTGTCTACATTCCAAACCAATGTAGAGTCTTGACGAGATTGAATTGCTTTCAAGGGTAGAGTTTCCAAGTTTTTCAAGGAGTGAAGATTGGTGAGTCCTCATAGCATCCGAGGACACCACCACTATGATGTCTTTTATGTTCTTTTCTATGTTTAGACTTTTATGGGCTATGGCCCAACACTATTGTACTCATGCTGTCATAGATGGTTTTTGAGACATATGTTAGTAGTTTTATGAAAAAATTCTGCTTTATATGTAATGAATAATGTGTGAGGGATTTTACAGGACCTCCGAGAGGTCAAGTACGTCGTGTTCCTACTTGAAGGATGCCCTAACTTTTAGGGTGTACTCTGGGTCGTGACAAACTTAGTATCAGAGTATAAGGTATGAAATGGTCTTAGGATGTCTCAAAAACTACGTCTAGTAGAGTCTTATTCATTGGTGTGAGTCGTGACACATCTATGAGTAGGAGGCTATGGGATGCTTAGGAAGTTTCACTTCTTCATTCTTCAAGTTGTGGCATAGAGTTTGGCTTGAGTAAAATCTTCTTCTAATGTGTGCCTATAATTTTGTCCAATTTATGGATAACACTAGGGCTAGTGCATAAGGGAAGGAGAAGACATTGAGAATCAAGAGTTTCCTCCCATAGGGAATCAAGTCCCTCGCAAAGTTCCTAATTCACCTCTAGTGGAAAATGTGACTCTAGAGAAATTTAGGACTTCTATGAACTTGTTGGCTCAAGCCTTGATGACCCAAGCCAATAAGGAGGTGGTGGCTACCCCTATAGGGGGTATTTGTGCTTATAGAATTAGAAAGTTCTTGAGGATGAACCATCCGAAATCTTGTGGCTCCAAGGTGGAGGAGGATCTAAGTGGGTTCATATATGAGGTTTATAAGACTCTTGCTATTATAGAATTAACATCTAGGTTGAAAGCGGAGCTAGCCGCTTACCAATTGAAATATGTAGCTCAAGTATGGTATGATCAATGGAAAGATTCTACGCCGGTATGGGCTTGTCCCGTAGAGTGGGATACTTTTATGTCAGCTTTCCATATGTTCTTTCCTAGGGAACTAAAGGAGTCTAACTTGGGGGAATTCATAAACGTCAAACAAGGCAAGTTGAGTGTGAAGGAGTATGATTTGAATTTCATTCAATTGTCTAAGTATGCACCAATCTTGGTAACAATCCCTAGAGAGTTGATGAATAGGTTCATGACGGGGGTGTCTGAACTAGTAGAATAAGAGTATTGTATGGAAATTCTTGTAGATGATATGGATATCTCCCGACTAATGGTGTTTGCTAAAAAAATAGAAGAGTCAAAGCTTAATAAGTAGAGAAAAAGAGTTAGGATGGAAAGTGAAGGGTCCGATGGGCATGGTCATTCAATGAATCGACAAAAATATTCCGGACATGGCTACTCTAATACTTATAAGTATTAGAAGGGAAATGAGTACTCCCGATTAGGTGCGGTAAGAAACATGAGGGTAGGTGCTTGACCGGTGGAAATGGTTGCTAGGGTGTGGTGAGATTGGACACATAATGAAGGATTACCCTAAGTAAAATTCTAATGTGAGAAAAGGCAAGAAAGTTGCTCCTGGTATTGTGGAAGGTTTTCCTCTAGAAAAGAATAGGTTCTATGCTCTCCAATCCAAGGGTGATCCCGACTGGTCTCCTTATGTACCTCTCAGGTATGTATTTCTTTAAATGATTTACTAAAATTTTTCCAGAATTAAATATAATTATGGTTTTCTTTGCTAATGTTTCTTCTCTTAATTATGATAAATTGATGTTATAAAGGCTTGTGTGGCTTATTCCCAAGTGGGGAATAAGGAGTCTCTATATGAGGTCTTTATATGATTATTTGTAGTTATGATTATCCTGGAATTTAATTTTTTCCCCTTGATTTGGGTATGTGCATTTAGGTATAATGCATGTAAGATGGGATGCTAGTCTATAATAGGTCCTTTAAAGAAATGTTTAAGAAGGTGTCATTTGAGGACAAATATTTCCCAAGTTGGGGATATTGTAAGGACCCAAAAATGTAATAGATCAAAATAGAGTCTAGCATGTGTTCCACAAGCTTATGAGGTCCTTGCATTGCCGAATATAGTTTTAAGAGTCAGTGTATAGAGTTTGAGAGAGTTTGGATGTGAAACGTCCAAGAACGTCCGGTGACATTTGAAAGTTAGCCTTGAGACATGGTAGCGTGCCTTAGTATGTTTCATGAGGTTTTAGGTTAAGTTTGGCGCTCAAATTTATAGGGATGGTTCCAAATATCTGTATGGGCGTATATAGAGTGGAAAATTCTGGGTACGACTCCCCAAGGACCACCCAAGGGGTGTCGAGGAGGACCCAAAAGTGGACAACACATTGCCTTAATCAATGCAGTCGATGACAAGGAAATCGATGCCTCTTGAGTCAAGATACGCCCCATCGATTTGAGGCATCACTCCGCACTTAGGCGTGGGAGTGAAGACAAATAAATAGGGCTCTCTAACAAGGAAGACGGACCTGCATTACCAAGATGTCATTCCATCGACGGTCCATCGACTGCAGATCGTCGATGGTCCAACAATTTTCCTGCAGCTCGCTGCCACATGAAGGGTGAATGGGAAATTCACCCCACGTCCAAATAAATGTATGGGCATTTAAATTAGGTGCTTTTAGGTATTTCAGGAGTATTTAAACAATAAAAGACCCCTTTAGACTCTAGAATCCAAATCAAAATCTCTATTTCACATTAAACTCTCAAGAACACCACAGAAGAAGAAGAAGAATTGGAGGATTCTATTAGGCTGAAATTCAGCAAGGATTCAAGCTAGGATTAAGACTCTAATCTAAAGTATGTGAAGCTTATTAATCCATGGATTCTTCCATTCATGTAGGCCCTAGTTTTTTCTCAATTGTGAATTAGAATAACCCGAATCTAGAGAGTGTTGTGATTGCATTATGGGTAACACTTGATTATGATCTCAATCTAGTGGGTAGCATTCAATTATATTCATATGATGATTATGTGATGTTTTCATGATGTTTTCATGGTGAATTGTAGTAATAGAGGTTGAAGGTGATCATGGTGATTATAGGCCATTAGAGGCTAGATGAAGGTTCTAAGTTGACTTTCTTAATTCAATTGTATTGTATGTTATTTCATCATGATTGAATCAGGTAGATATGAATTGAATTAGGCCTAATTGATCTAGGTTGTTGTAAGACCCCCAAAATGAGCTAGGGTGTCTAGATACTAAAATGTTTGTCATACTGGCATAAGGTTCTAAAATGATTTATAATATGGTATTGAGGTAGTGGGTGAAGTTTGAGGTGAACTGGAAGTCAAACGTATAGGGACAACCAAGATGTTCAACGAGTAGTCACCTCAGGGACCTTAGATGCTTTTATGTGCTTATGTGTTTGTCATGATCTGATGAAGTCTTAAAATGGGTAATGATGATGTTTATAGGCAGTATATGGATTTTCATGAAGTTTGGAGGTCAAACGTCCAAGAACGTCTAAGACGTACGAAAGTTAGCCCTTGAGACGTTCATGTGTGTCTTGAGTGTGCCTTACATGTTTGGATGTGTTTTACGTGTTCATTTTGTGTGAAACTTGAATGGAAGGAATTAAACATTTTGGGATGTATATTTACGTTGAAAATATCCAGGTATGACTTCCTAAGGGCCCCGCAAGAGTCCCTCAAGAAGGACCCAACGGCTGTCGAGACATTGCCTTGGCAGTGTCAATCGATGATCCAAACGACGCCTTGTCAGTGGACTGAAGCCTCGTCCATAGGAAGGCATCGATTGGCACTTAGCCTGGAGAAGTCTTAGCCGCAAGATAGCCTCATACCCAAACGATGGAAGGCACAGGACGGTCTGTCGATTGACCAACGCCCCGTTTTTGGGTCCATTGATGCAGGCCTTCAGTTACTGCCATGCACGTTGCCTATTTATGGGGTGAACGATAAATTTATCCCATGTGATAACCTGACTCTAGGTGGTTTATTTAACTATTTCTGGGTATATTAGGTTTGTTAAAAACGTGAATAGCCCATACTAATCCTCCTATCAAAATCGAACCTCCCTAAAACAAAATAGCCTCTCTAGAAACGTCCATTGAAGGTGACGTTCAAGGTCAGCTTGTAGATTGGATTATCATGGGTTCTTCACCAATTTTATAGTGGGTTATTCATGTAATAAATGTATGTTGATTCTTCATCTCTAGTTAATCTTTCATCTAGAGAGTCCTCTTCAATGTTTGAAAGAAGTTCCATGATCAAGTAGCTTCTTCTTCAATCTAGCCATGGGTTATTTATTAAATTGATTTCAAAATCATTATATGAATATATTGATTACTATCTACTGTTTTGGATGTGATTTTCAATCCAATTGCATGATGAACCCATGCTCTTTCACAAACTCGATTTTAGCCTATGTATGGCTTTATGATCTTGATCTTATGCATATCGATTTGTGATTCAATTATGTTAATATGCTTATACCTACTGTCTAGTATGTATATTGATGATGAATTTTTTAGGAATGATCCATGAGGGTTAAGTTTGAAGGTTTTTATATAACGCTAGTTTATCATGTAGTAGCTTGTTATCTTGACGTTGTGATGGATTTTATGTGACTTGATCATGGTGAATTGTCTTACCTACTTCCTATATGTGTAATATAATTATATTTAAGTATAATTTATCCAATATGAATAGATAACAATTGAACTGGTTAATATTGATTTAGGTCCTTCTAGCCTATAGACTCGATAGAGTAATGTAGATCTCGTGATCTATATTTTAGGGTGAATGAAGCATGATTTAGCTATGATGTTCTATATCTTTATCTACTGACCTAAATGTATATTATTGATAAAATATGATTGATGAACAAGACAAGACAAATTGGTTGATGATCTATAAGTCTCTACTTTCTAGTATATATGTGATGTATTGTATTAGATTGTAGTATGATCTTGTAGCGACTTGTACATGAATTTTTTATTATTATGGTACTTAAGCTACTTCCCTATACTTTAATAGTTGATGAAAGAGTAGTAGTGGTCATTGATGACCAACGGTTAAAGGATTGGTAAGAATTGCTCTACTCTTGTACTTCTCTACTTCTCTATAGTATTGTTGATGAATCCTTGTATGACATTGTGTGGTACGGTCCACTTATGGTGGTGGTGTTTAATTTATTTTCATTATATATGTTTTGACCATGGAATTGAAGGCAAATTGATGAATATATGAGTGTGTGGTTATCATGATCACACTATGTGTAACTTATGCCTAGTCTTCTATTCTAGTTGTGAATCTAGGTTATGTAGATAATGTTATAAGCAGGTAAATGGCCCTGTTAAGATCATGTTTAGGTTCTTCCATTGATAAGCTATAATGGTAAATTAACCCTACCCATGTACCCCTATGTAAATGTGTGAATAGTTAATGTTAGGAGTCTTAAAGTGGAATATGAAGTTAGCTTGCCTCCTATGCTAAATTGTGTTGTTTGGTCTATGCTTGAAAGTGTGAGGGTGGATTACTAAATGTGTTGTTGATAGCCATTATGTGATCATGTTGACCAATGTACAAACACACTCACACATTATGCATGCTTATAGTGTAGTAAAAGTTCATAGTGTCTTATGAAAGGTTGATCTCATATTCACTAAATGTCTACTACTATGCAAGTAAGGTAAATGTATGTGAGGCATGTTATGTATTCCATTAACTAGGATGACTGGATAGGTGTACTAGTATGTGCAAGGGTATGGGACATTGTATATGCATTGCACATGTGTTCCTTGATTGGATAGTTCCTAGGTTTGGTTTCTATGAACATGAAAATGATATAAAGACATGCTATGAATATATATTATATGCTATGATGTTAAAGTATATGATATGATGAAATATGAATGTGCATAGTGTCTTAAAATGTTTATATGAAAGGATCGATCATATAGTTACACCTATAGACTATGAACATGCTTGACATTAATGTGTTATGTGAAAGGTTTACTCATATACAAGTACAGACACGTGTATGAACATCTAGTCAATAGAGGGGCCTTGAAAGGTGTGCTCATGTGTACCCTAAAACTAGATAGGTGCTTGAATATTCTATAATCATATAAGGAATAAATATCCTAGGCCTATGTTTTATGAAGTAAAGTAATACAGGCTTTTAATAAAAATCTAAGTTAGTTTAACACCAAGTGAACTTGACAATGAGAGGTGTTGGCTTCTCATGGAGGAAGATTCACCATTGGTTTCTCATAGATTGATGACTTCCCTTGGAGGAAGATTCACCATTGGGTCCCCATAAGGTTTGACTTCCCTTGGATGAATATTCACCTATGGTTCCACATGTGGTGGCTTACCTCTGAGGAAGGTTAACTTATGTTTTCTCATGAGATGAGGCTCCAATTCCAATGACAATGTAGAGAGTTATGTATATCTCTTACTTCCATAAACTATGCTTGCCATATAGGGTCTAGCAAAATGAATTCACTTAGTATGCTAGCATGCATTAAGGTTCTACCTTTCCTAGGTAAGAACACCTTCCATTGGTGTAAGGCTCTACAACACCAAATTTCATGTTTAGAAACCATAGTATTAGTGTCGGTTAAGGCTATAGTTTCCCGAATGTAAAATGGACAATGGAAGTAAATGACTAACACCCTACCTAGGATGACCTAAGGGATGTTACTTAGGATACATGGAAGTAATGAATCCACCTATACATTGAACAAGTGGCACCTTAGGGAGTTCTAGAAAGGTGATCTAAGGTGTATGATTATGGTTATATCTTTATGCATGGCATGGTAGTATTTGTCTACTTGTTATGAAGATGTGCATGGAATGAGTTTATATGATGTGGTCTTATTCTTATATGCACTATGCTGGTCTTAATGACTATATGATGAGGGTTGTTGACATGAATGAAGATGCCTTCACTTACTTTTTGATGTATGAATTGGATGGTAAGCTTGTGGTCTCATGATAGGTCTACTAAGTATGTGGGGGGTTATAGGGATTCATATGCACATTGCACTAGTAAATTTAGATTGGGATTATGAGTAAGGTTAGTTAAGGTTCTATGTGAAATAAAATAAGTGTATATGCATAATGACTAGAGTTTACTGTAATGTTCTTATGGTAATAACTTAAATGGTATAAGTTAAATGTGCCTTTGATGTATTATACTTCTATAATGAGTTAAAAGAAGAACTTCACTGTAAAAGGAAGGTAGTTCACTGTAATGTGAAAGAAGCTTACTCTAAACTGACCTCAAATATGGCTTACATGCTATATGTGATCTTATATGATATTTAGACTTTGAATATGTCTATATGAAGTATGTGAATGATATAAATACTATTATATAAAGGTGTTATGAATATTTACTCAAAAAGGCATGAAGTATGATTTCAAGAAAATGTCCCTTTTAAGTGCATGTTTTGCATGGTTGTCATACTTAGTACATTCTTGTACTAACTCCATTCTTCTTTAATTTTTGCAGAAAGTGTAGGTTATGGATTCTTAAAGTATGGCTATATTATTGAGGATCTTAATATGTGATTTCAAAGCTCAAGGAAAGGAGTTCCTAAGTCAAAGGATGTTAGAATGTGCAACTTACTGTAAAGTCTTATAAATTGTATAGTTATGTATTATGTCAGGACCGTGTCCCTGAAGTACTCTTATGATGTTGAGTCTCAGATGACAAAAAGAGACTAGAGTCTATAACTATGTATGATGTTATTTAATATATATATTTATATGAAGTAATGTTCTAGCATATGATATGCTAAGAGAGTTTTAAATTTTCCGCTAAATTTACGAATGACAATGCGTGAATTATAACTATGGGTTTGTATAAGACCTCCGAGAGGTCAAGTACTCCATCTTACTTTTAGGGGGTTCTCCCCGGATGTGACATTGGTCTTGACTTGTAAAGATGGAATTTAACCTGTGTGATCATGTATGCCTAGACTTACTTTCTAATGATCTAATTGAATGAAGCAAGCATGTAATTGAACATAATTTATGGTGAAGTGATGTTAACAATTTTATTAGGGGCTTTTATGCCATTTATGCTAGGGATTTGGGGGTAAAGTCATTATACTAGAATTGCGATGATTTTTTATTCTACACTTAAACATGAACATGATAGGAGAAGTAAGTTCTCTCACATAGATGAATTCTAGGTTGACCTAAGAACCTTAAAAGGAATCAAGACATGATGAACTAGAATAGATTGAAGTTGTTTTGAATAGAATCTTCTTGTGTAGTAGACTTGTTTAGACAAGACCAAGCTATGATATCTTGAGATGTGAATCTCATGATTGCTTGAGATGGTAGACCTCAAGGGTAGCTTGGGATAGTAAATCTCATAGAGGCTTGAGTTGAAATACTCATGGTAGCTTGAAATGTTAAATCTCATGGAATTTTGAGTGGAATTACTCATGGAAGATTGAGGTGATGAACTTCATGGTAGCTTGAAGTAATGAACTTCATGGTAGCTTGGGATGGAGGAAGTAAACTCTTGTTTTAGCTTGGGCTTGTATTTGTAGGACGCTTAATCATGGTAGCTTGACTTGTTTAGGCCAAAACCACTTCATGGTAGCTTTAAGGGGAAGGCCTATACTCTCCTAATAATAGCTTGATTTGCATGTAAGGTGTATTTCATGAAATAGCTTGGGCTTAGTTTCTCATGGTAACTTAGGGTTGAGGATTCATGCTCCCCTATGGATTAGCTTACATCTACATAATTGGTTGTTTGGTATTTTATGATAGTTGTATCCTTATTTCGCTTGGATTAGGTTAGTCTAGAGAAGTACTGTCATGACCAGCAAGTACACCCTAGAAGTTAGAGCATCCTTATTTCGTCACACGGCAAATGAGACTTCAAGAAGTCTCATCTAAGCCTCTTGTATCATTCATTGCATAAATATACTAAATAGGAAACAATTTAAAACATTATTCACACACGAAGAACCCTTTTATAAACATTACACAAGCGGAGTACTTTCATTTAAAACATTAAATCTTTACAACATATACTGGAACCATCTAAACTTTAGAGTATACAATACATGGGACTAATCCTATACAAGACAATAAAATAAAGACTATGACATAAGGAACATGTGGATATTGCCCTCGAATCAATGCGGACTCACCAATACTTCATCTTCAAGCCTTAGAAACCTATCCACCCTCCATGACTCATCAATACTTCCAATTCCCTACACTTTAGTCAAAAAAGGAAAAGAATGGGTTGGCACATTACATGTACTATGGAAGTCATGCAAAAACCATGAAAAAGGGACATTTAGTAAATAGCATGCAATTTCGATTAAAACATCATACTATAAGCATAAGAAAAACATTTAACAACTTAGAAATACATAAGAAATAATTTAATCAAAAGTCAGATTTTTAGACAAAATTATAGTCAATTCACTTTATTCACAGTAAAGTGAACTCAATTCACTGTTACAGTGAAGTTCCTTCACTTCACATTAGACATCTTCTAGCATGTAATTATCCAACTTAAACCTATCCTAAGACTCACTTAAGTAACACAAAGAGAGACCGCCGATACAATCTCCCTAAGCATGCCTAAATGATCCTCAAGACTACTTATAATGATTCACATACACACTTACAAGACATCAAACATATCAACATACAGATAATATAACGTTTCCTCATCAAAGGCTATCAAAATACTTACTTAAGTAGAACAAGAAGATAACATCCCTGATTGACCTCTTCAAGACTACCTAAATAATCCTTAAGACTTCCTAACTTTGGATCATGCCCACATAAACAATCATCTTCCCTAACTAGAGTCATTCTTAAGAATTATCTAGGTAATATAAGAAGTGACCATTCCTATGACCCTTTTATGCCTTAACTAGTCAACCCTAAACTACTCTAGATAAGTAATTATTCATTTTAACATACTTTCTTAACTTAAGTCATTACATTCATTAGTTCATTTACGACTAATTCATTCTATAAAGAACATTCAAGTAATGGTCTTGCACAAGACCTAGGGACTCAAACTAATACCTTCAAAGCCTATTGTGAAATGTCTAGATAGCGTCCCATACAACCACCTAAACTTCATAGAACTTCTCTAATGCTAGTAGGTATCCCATATGATGAGCATAGGCAATAACCGACATAGACCATGATAGCCAGACATGGAATCTGGAGTTCTAACCTACTCCGAAGAGGGTGTTATACTTCCCAATGGTAGAACTAGGAAACATCCCATGTAGGAACATGTTTAAAAAATATGAAGGGAATGCTTTGTATTCTAGTCTCATTTTTAACTAGAACTACTTCCCTTACCATACTCACTCGGTTTTAGCCTTCGTTCTCATAGATTAATTCACATTAAAGGTTCATACAATTGAGTTCCATATCTTGTTCATAACCCAATTACATTTACCCTACCAAAGAGGTCCTCTTAGGGCTATCTTTCAATGGAGACAAGAATCTCTTGATGACTTTCCTAAGGATTAATATGATGTTGTTCCAGCCAATTAACCTTAAGTCCATCATTCCTTTACTTTATGGCTTTCGACTTTAACATTCATAACGTTACCACTAGGATCAAAGTTTCACATAGGAGACCCTCTTAACATCATTAAAGGTCACATATCATTTATACATTACAGACTAAGAGACTTAAGCATCTTAAGTCAAGACATCACATATTCACTTTCATACATACATCAAGCAAGGGACACAAGTCAACCAAGACAAGACACCACATACTTCACTTTAACATATCACATGTCATTCTTAGGTAACTTAGGAATAACTATTATCATCTTTAAGTAATCCTATATACTACTATATAATCATCAATATAACCAATATAGACTCATATTAGCAAGTAGGAACAACCATGCATCAACCCTAAGACTACACATACAAACACATAGTCAAAGTTTACATGATTCGTGACATACATAGAAAGAACACATACTTCCATATTCCTTCACATATCTATAGATATACTTATACTTCACATAAAAAAACTAAACAAAACATCATAGTGCCGACAATGTCATGTTCATCATATTTCATAAAGTAATACCGACAAGGCAACATCAATTCGCATACCACCGACATCATAAGTGGGACATACCAGTAACAATATAATTAAAGTCTAATTAAAATAAAGTAAAAGGAAATAGGTCAGCATACCCCCCCTCCATCTTACCACTTTGATTTCAAGGCTAAATCATCCAATTCGACCTCACAAGGCCCTTACCCATGCATATAACCAACAATTCAACATAATTATAATAATATTCATGAAACTAGGTCAACTAAATTCATATTCATCCATCTAATGAAACGTAGATATCGATTTACTATAATCATTACATCAATCAAAAGACTATATGAAACTACATTAGAATTCATAAACCTTAAGTCAATATCAATTCAATAATTCTAATATTCAATATATCTAAGAATGTAAAATATTCAATTGATAAAATTGAAACAGCCTATAAACAAATTAACCATAATCTATACATGAATCAAAAGCCCATAACAATCTACAGATGAATTCATCAATCTCAAAGCATGATCACATAATCTATATTTTAGTCAAATGGAGAGATTTGTGAAAGTCAAGGGTTCATGGATTATTTCATTGGAAAACATAAATTAAACATCAAGAACATTATATCTTAACATTTGAAAACCATTTATGCAAGAACCGAAGACTTAGAGTAGAAATTGGACTTTTCATCTTTTTGAAAACTTTGAAAATCACATTTGGAATTGGCTCTAAGGTGATAGAAAGACTTAGATGAATAAATACCACACTATATTTTAATAAAAAAATTAAAGTTAATAAGAAACTCCATTGAAGAACCATCTTCAAGCTCCCTCTTCACCTTGAACTCACATGGGGGTTCTTGGAGGAACTTTTGGAGGGAATGTGTTTTGCTTTGGGTGTTAGGGTTATAATGAGAGTTTAATGACTTATATACTCTTAAAATACCCATAAACACTCAAAACAATCGTCCTCAAACATTATAATACTTGGGGTCAATTTAAAACTTCACCACTCAACTTAACATAAAGCTGGCAGAAAACAGGCAGCACCATTGACGCCAGCATCGATGGTCCGTGGTCTCACCCACGCCCCATCGATGGGGTCTCGTGGGTTGCACCTGAAACACCTCAACCTTCAGGCCAAGTGGATCCATTGATGATACCCATCGATGGGCCGTCGTCTTGTCGACCGGCCATCGTTTGGGTCAGTCGACTACCAGTGCCTGGCAGTGTTGAGCTCCTAGTTATGGTCCTCCTTTAGAGCCCCTTTTGGGTCCTATTTGGAGTCGTACCCGGAATTTTTAAATAAAAATATGTTGGCATAAGATTTTAGGACCTACCACATGAGTTTCATCCATAAAAACTCAACGAAACATGCATAGACACACAAGGTCGTCTCAAGGAAACCTTTCGAACATCATGGACTTTCTTGGATGCTTGACCTCCAAACTTCACGAAACTTGACACACTGCCTATATACACTATAATAACTCATTTAAGTACCTTATATCTCATGAATCAAATATAAACACATAAAACCATATATGATGCACATAGGTGAATTAGTCGTCGAACGTCTTGGTCGTCCCTTGACGTTTGACTTCCAATGAACCTAAGCTCTTAGACACTGCTTCAAACCCACATTATAAACCATTTTAATACCTTATACCATCACAAAAATCATGTTAGGTTCTAGCTTCACCTAAGTCATTTTCAAGGTCTTACAATCTCTCCCACTTGGACTACATTCATCCTTGAATGACACTTGCCACTGTCCGAACACTTCCAAGAATAGATATTTAATTAGAAACTCATGACCATATCATATAGAAAATAATAAAGAAGAAACAAATCGATTTCACATAGTCAAGAGGTTCACAACACAACAAGAAACTAGAACGCATTCTATAACTCATCATGCTAAAAAACTCACATGCTTCATTCCAAATAATAAAAACTCATTTTATATTCAATATCATACTTATATACATCATTTATAACCACATTATAAAAATTTTAGACCAAAGAAACAATTAGTCAAATTTTGAAAATCTTCACAGTGAACTAACTACCAATTCTATACAGTGAATTTGTGCAACTTTTCAAAAATGCAAGTTTTAAGCAATTCATGATAGAAACACGCTAATATGCAAAGTAACATCATATAAACACATCTTACAACCTAATCATGGCTTCACAATCTAAAAATGCAACATTAAGGAATTCCTTACAAACGCTCAACAAATCTTTCTCATATAACTACTAAGGCATGCTCACCCTTCAACTATGTGAAACAATTAGCAACCTACACTATATGCACATGAATCATGAGGAATATACCATACATTAAAACTCATTTTCTCATTCAACAAAACTTCAATCAAAACATGCATATCATAACGAGAATGTTTGGAACTCACCTTCCACAAAAGACTCCTAGAATTTCAAGTTACCAAGAAATCTTTGTTTTAGGGTTGAATTAACACATGAATAAAAGTGAAGGGTACTTCACTCCACACCAAGCATGATCTTCACCATACTCCCCCACTTAGAAGGAACCCATTCTAAGGTCAACCTAACATTACTATAAGGGACTCCCTCAAGGTACCTTAAACCATACGAACACTTTCTTACAAAGGTCTATCTCATGGAGATTAAGGACTCTCAAAGGTCACATCATATAACCCTTACATCCCCCCTTACTTGGAGAACTTACTTTTGATCTTTTAAATCCCATCACCTACCTTCGTATTGTTGGATTCTTAAACAACTTCAAACTATCTTAACAACCACTCCTTCACATTCTCTAAAAATATAACTTGCCATTCTTTCCAACTTAACTACCCTTCAAAAGGTAACCAAACCAATCCAACGTCAAAACCACCTTCTATCACACCTAATCTAACAAGTCATATCTTATATTTTCTCTCCCTCAACCCAAAAATCACAATGTAACCCTCTAGGGACAAACACATAAGGGAAAAGGAGGGAAAGACACCATATACAAAGCTCTTAGGCACGATTTGATGAATGAAGGAGTGAAACTTTCCTAGCACCCAATAGCCTCCTATTTATAATGTGGTGCGCTTCACATTATAAACAAGACTCTACTAGATATGTTTCATAAGATAACTAAGACACTCCTTAAACCTTATTCTCTAATACCAACTTTGTCACGACCCGCAAGTACACCCTAGAAGTTATAGATCCTTATGTCGTCACACGGAAAATAAGACTTCAAGAAGTCTCGTCTAATTCTCTCGAATCATTCATTGCATAATAAACATACAAATATAGGTAAGTATTTAAAATTTTCTTCATACTAAGAACTTGGATTGATATTCCACTCCTTCTTGAAGAACTTGGATTGATAACCCCATGTTGGTGAGTCCTCAAGTCCGAGGGTGAAGAAGCTTAACTCTAGTTTTCATGTCTTCTATTCCAAAGAATTTATTGTAATTTCTATATCATACATATTGTAATATTGTAAGGGATATGTCCCAAATATTGTACTCTTATAATAAATGGTTGTTTGAGGCAATTGTACTCTATTTTGTATAGAAAAAAAGTCTATGTGAATTTCAAATGTAAAGTTTAAATTTCTCTTTGTTTTATTATATCAATGAAGCTATGATGTATGATAAGGGATTTTCTAAGGCATCTTTGAGGAGAAAGATACCGATTATGTCTAGGGGGTGCTCTCTTATCGTGATAATAACAATACTTGAGGAGTTTTTCTTTCATTTACATTGTTAATGTTATAAAGATTGTGAGTTGAAAATTTATGTTCATTTGAATACTTTCAGTTAACTACTTTATTTATGAGTTCAGTTTCTTGTGCGATTCTATTTCACTTGAGAAAGTCTTCCGCTAAGAGTTTTGCCAGGCCAATTGTTCGCTTCGGGTCAGTAATGGTTCTTAAGTTTGGGCCACATCTAAGGTGTAGGATCGGGGTGTAAAAAACTTGGTACCATAGCACATATTTCGAGAGTCCTAGGGTGTTTATGATGTTGTGTCCGTAGAGTCCTGGTTATTGGTGTGAAGCATGCCACATCTACAATTAGGAGGCTGCAACATTTAGAAATTATCTCATTTCTTTCATACTCTTTTCGTGTGATAGTGTTTAACTCTATAAGATTTCTTTCTAATTCGTGCTTGCCCGTATATTTCAGATCATGCCTCCATGAAGACATTTCCGAGGTCATCTTTCTAGGAGAAATGTTGATCCTCGGGATCAAGGGGTTCCTAATGCACCAGAAGTGCAACCCCAAGGAGAGGTTACTAATGTTGAGTTTCTAGATGCTATTTGGATGTTGAGTCAAGTTGTAACCAACCAAGATAGGTAGAAAAAAAGGAATCAACATGATGTATACATCATAAATCTATGAGTTCTTAAGGATATATCGTCCAAACATCACAAGGATCAAGGTCATTGAGGATTTAGAAAAACTATAGAAGAGTTGCATAACGTATTTAGGTAATGAACGTTGCAGATTTTGACGTATGAGCTAGTTGCACACCAACGGAAGGGTGTTTCTAAAGTTTGGTACAAACAATGTAGTTGAGCGCAGAGAACAATATTGAGATGGGATGTGTTCGAAGAGCCTTCATGGGGTGTTTCATTCCTCATGAACAGAGAGATGAAAGGTCAAGAGAATTTATTATTCTTAAGAAGGATCCCATGAGTGTGAATGAGTATAGACTTAAGTTCACTCAGCTATCTCGTTATACTCTAGAGATGGTTGCTGATAGGAGTAGTAGGATGAGCTTGTCTTTTTTCTGGTTGTCTCGTCTATCGAGCAAAGAGGGAAAGTCTCGAATGCTTACAGGGGACATGGAAATAACAACGCTTCTGATCCATGTCACTAGGTTGAAGAGTAATTTGATAGATAGAGAAGAGTTCTTAAAAAGAAGTTAAGACAATACAAAATGTGTCCAAGCAGCAGAAGAGTAATGCAATCTGTTCATTCTTTCAAATAAAGCCAAATGGACATGCTCCATTATCTTGTGCACCTTCACAAAAGAACAACGGTGAGTTTAAGAATTTAAGTTCTCACAAATTCAGAGCCACACATGCACAATCTCAAGGTAGTGTGGTACAAGAAGGTAATTTGACTTCTGCATGTGCTAAGTGTGGTAGGAATCACCCAAGAATTTGTTGTAATGGCTCAACTAGTTGCTTCAAGTGTGGTCATAACAGTCACTTCATGAGTGAGTGCCCTAAGAATATGTAGAGTACTGGTAATGTGTGGAGGGGGGGGGGAGAGGGGGGAATGGAGACCAATCTTCTTTAGTAGGTCCAACAGACATAACTGCACCTAGTTGAGCTACTTCAGGGGTAGATGGTGGAGCAAACCATCTGTATGCTATCACGAGTCTTCAAGAACTAGAGGATTCACCTGATATTGTCACCGATATGATAAAAGTCTTTACTTCTGATGTGTATTCATTACTTGATCCATGTGCAAGTCTATATTTTGTGACTACTTATGTTGCTATGAGGTTCGACATTATCCTTGAACAACTTCTTGATCCCTTCATTGTTTCCACACCTTTGATGAGTCTATTTTATTGAAGAGAGTTTATCATGATTTTACCATTTCTGCCACTCACAAGGAAACCATGGATGACTTAGTCAAGCTAGACATGGTGTACTTTGATGTTATTCTAGGTATGGACTTACTTCATGGTTGTTATGCTTCAAATGATAATAGAACTAAAGTACATAAGTTCCAGTTTACTAATGAGACAGTTATAGAGGCGAGGAGTAGTTCAGTATTGCCTAAAGGTCATTTTATTTCCTACCTTATGGTGATAAATTTAGCTTCCAAAGGGTATATTTATCACTTAGTCTGAGTTAACGACTCTAGTATTGAGACACCACATATTTAGTTTGTTCCAACTGTGAGTAAGTTTCTAGAAGTCTTTCCAGATGATCTTCCATAGTACATCCTGAGAGAGAATTGACTTTGGTGGAATATTCTTAGTTATACAAATCCTATCTCTACTCTCCATATATAACGAATCCAACTAAGTTGAAAGAGTAAAAAGAGCAGTTGAAAAAATTTCTTGATAAAGGTTTCGTTCAACCAAGTCCCTCATCTTGGGGCACTTCAGTCTTATTTGTGAGGAATACAGATGGTTCTCCTAAGATGTGTATTGAGTTACCATCAATTGAAAAAGTTGACGATAAAGAATAAGTATCCCTGTTACAACCGGGGAGCAACCCCTAGAAGTTAAATGACGTACTTGACCCCATGGACGTCTTGTACAAGCCCATAGTTAACATTCATCGAATTTTTATAGGTAAACTTAGCAAAAAATTTAAAACTTTCATAGCACATCATATGCTAGAATATCACTTTAATAATTTATAAAATATCATAATACATTGTTAAAGACTCTAGTATCTTTTTTCCATCCTATGCTCAACAACATTAGAATGTAATAGGGATACGACCCTTTCAACATAAAACATAACTACATTTTTACACAGACATGATATAGGAAATCCTCGGACTTAAGGATTCATTTCCTTGAGCTCGGGAATCACATATCAAGATCCTCACCATTAAAGACATCCTTTAAGAATCCATAACCTACATTTTGTGTAAAAAGGTAAAGAAGAATGGTGTTAGTACAATAATGCACTAAGTATGACAACCATGCAAAAACATGTATTTAAAAGGGACATTTTTGCTTTGAAACCATGCATCATGCCTTTTTGTGAAAACTTCATAAAACTTGGATACAAAGGGCATCATACAATTCACATAATTCATATAGTCATATTAAATAGGAAAAACATCGCATAAAATCATACTTTACATTTAAGTCATATTAGGGCAACTTTATAATAACTTACAGTGACCTAGTGCCACGTTTACAGTGAACTCCTTTTTCTTTAACTCCTTTACTTCTTAACTTCCCAAGTAACCCTTTAGTGATACTTTGTGCAATGCATCACCGTAAGGCCACAAGGTACTCATACATTAAACTCACTAATCCAATACATATATTCATAGAAGTGTAACATATCATAAGATAGATTTGGTAAAGACTTACAATATCATTCAAGTAAGATCTAGTCATTAGGCACATATACTAAGTTTACTTCAAATGTAACATTATAAGACCTTACTCACAATCCCAATTTAAGTCTACTAGTGCAATGTACATGTGAAGCCCCATAACCTCACTTGTACTTAGTAAACCTATCATGAGACCACAAGACTTAGAGATTCAGTTCATACAACAACATAGCAAGTATCAACACTTCATTCACATCAAGTAATACCTTCATCATATAGTCAACAATACTAAAATTATGCACATAGGTAGAGAACGCATCATATAAATTCATACCATGCATTTCATCACAACAAGTAGACAACACTATAATGTCATGCATAAGGACATAAACATAATCATATACATTAGAACACTATCATATAACTCCCTTCAAGATCTACTTGTTAAATGCATAGGTGAAGTCCCATACCCCACCTACACTAAGCAATTTCCCTTAGGTTATCCTAGTCAGGGTCATTTTCTTTACTTCCATTGTCAATTTTTCTTTTGGGAAAGTATAGCCTTAACCCACACTAAGACCATGGGTGCTAAACATCGAATTTAGTGTTGTAGATGCTTACACCAAGGAAAGGTGTTCTATCTAGCCAAGGTAGAACATTAACACATGCTAGAATACTAAGTGATATCACTTGCTAGATCCTATGTGTCTAACATAATTTATGGAACTTGGAGGTATATGTGGAAACCCTCTTTATGCCTATTGAGGCATTTTAGCTATCCACCACGTGAGGACTATGGTGAACAAGCCTTCCCACATTGGGAAAGGTCATCCCTCATCTAAGTTCACTCGGTGCTAAGCTAAGTTCATTTCATTGAAAAGCCATTATTATCTTTACTTTATAAAATGTAGGCTTAGGAGAGTTAACCCATCATATCATTCTCTCATAAGTCATATATGAGAGTTCATCAACCTAATTCATTTTAGAAGTCCTTTCACATGGACATAGAATATGTAAAGCACCATCTAGTTTAGGTTACATATGCGAACACTTGTAAGGCTCCTCCATTGACTATATCATCATAAATGTGTGTGTGTACATACATGTTAGCAATCCTTGCACATATACCTTTAGAAGACATATATTTATAATTTACTTTATTCATACATATAAGACATATTCATCACTTAATCATACATTCATATTTATAAACATAGATAACCACCTAGGAACTATCCTATCAAGGCACGCATGTGTAATGTATAGACAAGGTTCAATACCCTCATCCATACTAGTACACCTATCAAGTCATCCTAGTTAAGAGTTACGAAACATGCTTCATGGACATATACTTAACATAAATAGTAGTAGACATTAGTGGATATTGAAATAACCTTTCACTAGACACCATGAACCTATACTACTTATAAGCATGCATAAGGTGTGAGTGTGTGTACATTGGTCAACATTATCACCTAATGGCTGTCAACAACACATTGAGGCAGCCACCCTCTTAGGACCACAATGCACATCCAAGCATAGATCACACAACACAATATAGAATAGGAAACAAGATAAGTACAACAGTTGCAATCAAGACTCCTAACCATAACTAATCACACATTCATATAGGGGTACATAGGTAAGAGGTCATTAACCATTTATAACTCATCAATGGAAGCTCATAAACCAACCCTAACATAGTTATTCACATACATAATACATAAGCAATACAACCTAGATCACAACTAAAATCGAAGACTAGGCATGCTTCACATTTGGTGATCATCACCACCACATCTTCATAATACAATTGACTTCAAGGCCATGATCACATTATATATATAATGACATGAAATTAAACACAACCATCACAAGTGGATCATACCAAACAATGCCATACAAGGCCAATTCTATCAAAAATACTATAGGAAAGTAGAGAAATATAGCTATCTTACCAATTCATCAACCTTTGATCACCATTGATCAATACTAACACTCATCAATATTATCAATATAGGGCAATAGCTAAATGTATCTTAACATGGATGAAATTATGCACTAACCACTACAAGATCACGCTACTAACAAGTACACTACATCATCAATTAACTAGAAAGTAGAGAGACAGATCATTCTCCAATTTCCATTGCCTTGATCATCAATCATAATTAATCAACAATATACATGTAGGGCAGTAGCTAAAGAAATAACAACCTAAAATATTTTGATCCTACTAATGATTTTCATACTTACTCTATCCTTTGGAATACACAAACTATTATGTAAGTACTCTAAAACAATATTCATTACATTTTATAACAAGTTATTCATTACTATTTAATCCCTCTGTTTTTCTTTATTGGTTCATTATACTAAAAATAGTTGTCTAGCAATATTTTTTCACCTAGATAAGTTTAAAAGATTAAAAAATTAAAAAAAATAATTTATTATTCTCTGTTAAGTCAGTTGAGAGAATATCCAAATGGGTAGAGGGTTTTAAACTCTACTAGAGTGGTATTTGGACTTGCCCTCATATTAGACCTTACTACCCCAAATGTCCATTAATATTCATATAATGATCTCCCACCATCTTATTACTCCCACTTGGGTTATAGGCCCTCGTAACTGAGCCCAGTGATACTACCTAAATCATAATTCATCTACCCTAGAATGAGATCACGTCATGTACATTACATCATAAATCTATAGTCTAGAAGAACCTAGATATTGTAGGCGGTAGCTAAGATAATTCATCATAATAGAATCTCATAACACTCATTCTAGCATCAAGATCACAAGATACTACATTATAGGATAATCTTATTCGAACCTTCAAACCTTGATCCACATGGATCACTCATCAACAACTCACCATCAATACACATACTAGGCAGTAGATATAAGCATTATAACATAATTGAATCACAATTCGATTTAGATAAGATCAAGATCACAAAGCCAATACATAGACTAAATGGAGTTTAAGAGATCTCATGGGTTCAACATGGAATCAGATTGAACATCACATTCAAATCAGTAGCTAATCAATTCATTAACATTATGCTTTTGAAATCAATTTGATAAACAACTCATGGCTAGATTGAAGAAGAAGAACTTTGATCATGAATTCTCTATGAAAACATTGAAAGGAACTCTCTAGGTGAATGTATCTAGAGATGAAGGATCACCATACCTTATTGTAGGAGAGAACCACGAAAACTTGTTGAATAACCCATGGGAATCCAAGTTCAAGCTGTTCTTGAGCTTCATGTCCAACAGAGGTTTCTTATTGAGAGGGAAGAGTCTAATTTGAAGAAAGAATTGGAATAGGGTTTTAATGTATTCACCCCATAAATGAAACATGACTTCTCCAGGCTAAGTGCAAATTGACGCCACACTATCTACGGGGCATAGGTGAACCTACGGGCCGTCGATTGAAGGTCGTAGGTAGACACTTCCAAGGTAGTGTCTTGGCACATTTTGGGTCCTCCTCGAGGGCCTTTTGAGGGGCCCTTGGGGAGTTTAACCCAGATGTTTCCAACGTAAATACACACCTTAACATGTCAAGGACCTTGCATACCAGTTTCACCCAAAAAAAAACACTCGCAACACATCTAAACATGCTACGCACACTCAAGTCACACATGCACGTCTCAAGGGGTAATTAACGTCTTGGACGTTTGACTTCCAAATTACATCAAATCAATCGTACATGCTTTAAAAAACTTAATTAACATGATTGAAAATATTATAGGCACATGTGAGTCTCTAGACATCCTAACTCATTTTGGGGGTCTTACAATATCCGCCACTTGGGAACATTCGTCTTGGAAAGACGCTTGGAACACTTTTATCACAAGAAGAACTTCAATGAATCATAAAGTATCTCACAGTATTAATAACATCATCACATATAAGTTAGTGCAACACATTACAAGGAACACCAAACACCAAGACACTTAGGACAACATTACAAGGAACATCAAACACAAAGACACTTAGCACTCAATGTAATACAAGCAAGCACAAACATTTATTCACCTACTTTCAAAATGAATCAAACACAAGCAATCACTCATGTTCATTGGAAGAACATATTTATCCTAATCATAACATGGTCGTTACACTTCATTTCATTAAGAGCTTATCATGTATGATCACACATAGGCAGATTCCACATTACTCAAGAAGCAATTAGGCACTCGTACTTCATTGCATATAGATTTGAGTCAAGTAGATCAATAATGAATTCTTAATAGTTAGGCATACTGCCATGAGAGTCATACTCAACCATACCCTGCTTAGTTATGTTTAGGGAGGAATCTCCTTCTTCTGAACACAATTACAAGTCTCATGAGTTCACACCCGCACAAAGGTAAATTCATTTTAAATGAGGAATTTCCAACCTCTTAAACCAAAGTATGCTCAAACATTTTTCTTAGTGAAGTCAAAATGGTAATCACACCATACACATTACAACAATAGGAAGTCATTTCACATAGATTTAAATTTCTAGAAAAACACTAGATTTCATACACATGCTTCATTTAGGGAAAATCTTACAATTTATAGGCACAGACAAAGACACTAGCTAGACATGCCTTTACTTTTAAAGAGTGAGCCTACAATTATACTTTCCAAACCATAAAAGTCACATAATTTTCAAGATACTCATCATGTTCATTTTAAGAAGACTCAAAATTTTCATTATGAGGCTCAATACTACACATTAAGAGAAACTTCAAACATGCTTCTTACCTCATCTCATGAAGTTATATGCACAACTAACATAGAAAGATGCACAATTAACATGAGGAAACATGAATTTGATCATACATCCTTTTTCATGCAATTTACAATCTTCAAAACATGTTTAACGTAGTGCCAACCAAGACATACATACATATGGAGAACATGCAACTCATACTTCTATACTAGACTTGAGTCATGAACAAGCTTCTAGAAACTCTTTACATTCAAGCTCAAGTAAGAATATAAGGAAAAGATAGAAATATCTACAACTTTAATACTCTCATCATCATTCCCCACTTAGGGTAAACCCATTTAAGTGCAACCTAACCCAACCATCATCGTTCCTCTAGTCCTAACACCCAAAGGAAATCAATATCAATCAATTTAGGTCATACTACCCAAACACATAAGGTCTAAACTATACCATGAATATCAAGGGTCATACAATAGTAGGGGACAACAATAGAGGAGACATAACCATAAGCTATCTTTCTTTTCTTTCAATGTTAGAGTAAGGTAACTTCTAGGTCATTCCAACCAACATAAGCACCTTACAAGATAAGAACACTACCTTCACTTCTAGGATGAAGTCTATATAAAGGACTCCAATCCATACAAGGCAACAATGAGAAACTATACACATAATAAGGGCAATATTAAAGCATTAAACATATACTAAGGCAACATGCATCTTTATCTATTTATCACACTTCTTCAAAGCCTTTAAAATCTAAACCATATCATAAGACTATCATCATGCAAAATCATAAAAAAACTTATAATCCAAAAGGAGGCTCAACTCAACTATAAAAATTTCTTAAACAAGCTATACACATATCATCACGTAAATCATCACATAACATGTCATTGCACATAGATCTCATATATAGACATAAATGGCATCACATCAACATATGTCAAAAATTCACCTTTACACATACGCATCAAAGCATAAGACCAAGATAAGCATCAAACTCACCCTTTTCTCTCTCAAGCATAGAGATATTATCTCAACCAATCAATCACATCTAAAAGACCAGTGGACAAGAAAACATAAAAGAGAGATATTATAGAGTTAAGTTCTATGGCACGACATGAGAATTATGACGAACGGAAACTCTATCGTCCTATAGCCTATTGCTCATAGATGTGTCACGCTAGTAAACATGTAATAATGCGACTTTGGACCTTAAAACAACTTGTATAAACCTCATGCTCTGATACCACATTTGGCACGACCGTGGAGCACCCCCTAGAAGTAACATGGCGTACTTCACCTCTTGGAGGTCTTGTACAAGCCCATAGTTATCACTTATCGAATTTTCATAGCTAAATTAGCGGAAAGTTTAAAACTTTCATAGCACATCATATGCTAGAGCATCACTTCGATTATATATAAAATATCATAATACATAGTTAAAGACTCTAGTCTCTTTTTGACATCCTAGACTCAACATCATTAGAGTATAATAGGGACACAACCCTTTCAACATAAAACATAACTACGTTATTACACAACTTTACAGTAAGACATGATTTAGAAAATCCTTGGACTTAAGGATTCATTTCCTTGAGCTTGGAATCACATATCAAGCTCCTCACCGTAAAATACATACATTAAACATCTATAACCTACACTTTGTGTAAAAAGGTAAAGAAGAAAGGTGTTAGTACAAGAATATACTAAATATGATAACCATGCATTTAAAAAAGACATTTTTCTTTGATACCATGCATCATGCCTTTTTGTGAAAACTTCATAAAACTTTGATATTATGAGCATCATACAATTCACATAGTTCATATACATCACATAAAATCATACTTTACGTTTAAGGCATATTAGGGCTACTTTAAAGTAAATTACAGTGACCTAGTGTCCATTTTGCAGTGAACTCCTTTTTCTTTAAGTCCTTTACTTTTTAACTTCCCAAGTAACCCTTTAGTGACACTTGGTGCAATGCATCACCTTTAGGCCACAAGGTACTAATAAATTAAAATTACTAATTCAACACTTATATTGATAGAAGTGTAACATACCATAAGACACATTTAGTCAAAACTTACAATATAATTACAGTAAGCTCTAGTCATTATGCACATATACAAACTTTACTTCACATAGAACATTATAAGACCTTACTCACAATCCCAATCTAAGTGTACTAGTGCAATGTACATGTGAAGCCCCATAACCTCACACATGCTTAGGAAACCTATCATGAGACTGCAAGTGTTAGCAATTCAGTCAATGCAGAACCATAACAAGTATCAACACTTTATTAACATCAAGTAATACCTTCATCATATTGTCACCAATCCTAAAATTGTGCCCATAAGAGGAGACCATCATATTGACTGAACCATTGATTTCATCACAACAACTCGACAACGCTACAACGTCATGCATAAGGACATAAACATAATCACATACATTAGAACACCTTCCTAGAACTCCCTTCAAGAGCTACTTGTGCAATGCATAGGTGAAGTTAGGGTGTCTAGAGCCTCACATGAAACTATAAACTTGTTAACATATTAATTAAGTATTCCAAAGTATTCATGATTTATTTGAAGTTATTTGGAATTCAAACGTCCAAGAATGTCCAAGAATGTCCAAGAACGTCCAAGACGTTCGAAAGTTAGCCCTTGAGACATGTATGTGTGACCTGAGTGTGCTTACCATGTTTGGAGGTGTTACGAGTGATTGGTTTGGGTGAAACTGATGTAAAAGGTACTTAACATGTTAAGGTGTATATTTACATTGGAAATGTCTAGGTAAAACTCCCCAAGGAACCCTAAAGTCTGCCTAGACACTTCCTTAGCAGTGTCTACTGACAACTCTCAATCGATGACCAGTGAGTTCACCTACGCCCCGTAAATGGTGAGAATCAATTGAGACTTATCCTAGTGAAGAATAAAGTCAGTTGAAAAGCCCCAGACCTAAACGACGACCTGCAGTATGGTCCGCCGTTGGACCTACTGGGCATCGATGGGTCCGTCGATACAGGCTGCAACATCACTACCATGCACACAGTTTCAGTAACGGGTGAATGGGAAATTCACCCCACATGCTAACCTTATACTAGTTGGTTTATTTGGTTATTTTTGGGTATATTAAGTTTTTAAAAACGTGACCACCCCATTCCCAATTCATTCTTCAAAAATTAGACTTCCCTCTCCCAAAATATACTCTGTAGAAACCTCCATTGGAGATGACACTCAAGAACAACCATGGTAATGAATTCTTAATATTTCTTAATCAATTTTCAGTGGTTTATTCTACAATGAGGTATGGTGATACTTCATCAATATTTAACCTTTCGTCTGAGGAGTCCCTTCTAATGTTTTCAATGCAAGTTCATGATCAAATCTCAAATATTTTAATCTAGCCTTGGGTTCTTTCTCAAAACGTTTTAAAAGGCTTTATCATGGTGAAATGATATTTATGTAGTAATTGTAATGTGAATTTCAATCCAATTGCATGATGAACCAATGCTCCCTTCAAACTCTTATTTTAGCCCATGAATTGGTTATTGTGATTTTGATGTTATTATAATGTGATTCAATCATGTTAAGGTGATGGTTAGCTACTGTTTATGATGTAATGTGATGATGAATTATCTTTTGTTGGTCCAATATGGATTGATGCTTGAAGACTTAATCTCTACTTCCTATCGATTGTTAAGTTATAGTATTCAATGTGATCTCGACACTGTAGAGCATGAATATAGGATTTCTTTTGGGTAAAGATACTTGTAGGTACTGACTTATATTTTTATTATTGGTGAATTGTGGGTATAAATCATTGATGATGAAATCAAGGGAGTTTTGGTAAGGATGATCTACATTCCTCCAATCTATAGATTGATGATGTAGTGTATTTGATATGATTTTGATCTTGTTATGATTAATGCATTATTTCCATAATGTTAGTGTAATTTTAGCTACTGCCGTAGATATGGATTGATGATGAAATATGACTATTTTTCAATGATGATTAAAGGTTGATGAATTTTTAAGATTTACTCTCTTCCTCTACTTTCCTATAAAATTGTTAGTTGAAGAAGCCTTGTATGACATTGTGTCGTATGGTCCACTTGTGGTGGCAGTGTTTACTTTATTACCAATATATATGTGAAGTAATCATGTTCCTGAAGGCAATTGTATTATGAATGTGTGGTGGTGATGCTCACCCAATGTGATACCTATGCCTACTTTCTTATTAGTTATGATCTAGTTTGTATTACTAATGTTATGAACATGTGAGTGGTTATGTTAGGGTTGGTTTAGGTTCTTCCATTGATGAGTTATAATGGTTAATAATCCCTTACCTATTTACCCCTATATGAATGTGTGAATAGCTAAGGTGAGTAGTCTTTAAGGTAATGTGATGTTGTCTTGTCTTCTATGCTATTATGTGTTGTGTGGTCTATGCTTGAAGGTGAATAGTTGTCCTAAGAGGGTGTCTGCCTCAATAAGTTGTTGGTAGACATTATGTGATCATGTTGACCAATGTACACACACTTAAACATTATGCATTTATACTTACAAGTAGTATAGGTTCATGGTGTCTAATGAGAGGTTATTCTGATATGCACTAATGTTTACTACCATGCATGTAAATATTATGTCTATGAAGTATGTTGTGTATCCCTTAACTAGGATAATTTCATAGGTGTACTAGTATGAATAAGGGTATGGGACCTTGTGTATGCATTGCTCATGTGTGACTCAATAGGATATTCCTAGGTTTGTTATTTAAGTACATGAATAAGAATGCATTAACATATTATGAATATGACTTATATGCTATGATGTTAAGTATATGATATGATGAAGTATGAATGTGCATAGAGTATAAATGTGTTTATATGAAAGGTTTGCTCATATAGTTACACCTATACACTTATGCATCAATGAAATGAAGTATGAATATATGTGGTCTAAAGGTGTTATGTGAAAGGGTTACTAACACGTATGTACACACACATATATGTATGATGATCTAGTCAATGGAAGGGCCTTGCAAGGTGTTCTCGAGAGTACCCTAAACAAGATATGTGCTTGAATATGCTATGTGAATTTGAAAGGTTTCTTACATGATATAGGTTTATGGAAGGGCTTCTCATCTATAACCTACGAGCTAAGCATATGAGCAGTGAATCTCCTATTCTATATTATATAAAATAATAATAATAATGGATTTCAATAAATGGGACTTTGCTTAGGACCGAGTGAACTTGAAGATGAGGGCTCCCATTGTAGGAAGGTAGACCACCATAGTCCTCACAAGTTGGGTAGCATCATAGCCCAAAGGGCAGAGAGTGATATATCAATAAGTGGACAACAAAAATGCCACAATAGGCATATAGAGGGTCTCCACATGTACCTCAAAGTTCCATAAACTATGCTTGCCATATAGGATATCGCAAGTGATTTCACTTAATATGCTAGCATGTGTTAATGTTCTACTTTGGCTAAGTAGATCACCTTTCATTGGTGTAAGGCTCTTCATCACCAAATTCCATGTTTAGAACTCGTGGTCTTAGTATTGTTTAAGGCTATAGTTTCCCTAAAGTAAAATGGACAATGAAAGTAAAGTAAGGACATTAACTAGGATAACCTAAGGGTAGTTGCTTAGTGTAGGTGGGGGTATGGGACTTCACCTATGCATTGTACAAGTAGCTTTAGAAGGGAGTTCTAAGTGGTGTTCCAATGTTTATGTATATGTTTATGTCTATATGCATGGTGTGAGTCCAAATGGATCTATATGAAGTGGTATTATCCTTATGTGCATAATGTTGGTCTTATTGACTATATGACTGAAGTTCCTACTTGATATGCATGCAGTTGACTATAATGTTATGTTTGATGTATAAAGTACATGTTATGATGCTTGTGGTCTTATGAAGGGTTACTAAATATGTGTGAGGTTATGGGGCTTCAAATGTACATTGAACTAGTAGACTTATGTTAGGATTGTGAGTAAGGCCTTATGTTAAGGGTATTGTGAAGTATGTTCCTTGTTATATGAAATGGTCCTATGAATGTATGGGTTGTCTTGAAAGGTTGTAAGTATGGTTTCTTTGTGGCCTTAAGGTGATGCTTGAGTATGGATAGTGTTATGGGATATTATCTATACATTGAACCAAGTGTCACTAGAGGGTTACTTGGGGAGGTCAAGAAGTTAGAATAAGAGGAAGTTCAATATAAATGGAACAAGAGTTCACTGTAAATAAAAATGAGCTACTGTAAATAGAAAATAGCTTACTGTAAAGTGGTGGTTAATGTGACTTAAATGCAATGTGTGATTTAATATGATATATGACCATTGAATATGCCTATATGAAGTATGTGAATTGTATAAATGCTATTGTATCAAAGTTTTATGAATATTTCACAAAACCGCACAAATGCATTTTTTAAAAATAAATAGTCCCTTTTAAATACATGTTTTTGCATGGTTGTCATACTTAGTGCATTCTTGTACTAAATCCATTTTTCTGTATCTTTTTACACAAAGTGTAGGTTTTGGATGCTTAAAGGATGTCTATAATGGTGAGGAGCCTGATATGTGATTCCCAAGCTCAAGGAAAAGAATCCTTAAGTACAAGGATTTGCTAAGTGTTACTTACTGTAAAGTTATATAATATGCATACTTCTTATTTATATTGTAAATGTCGTGTCCGTAGTGTACTCTAATGATGTTGAGTCTAGGATGACAAAAAGAGACAAGATTTTTTAATGTAATATGATATTTTGTATATAATGGAAGTGATGTTCTAGCATATCATGTGCTATGGAAGTTTTAAATTTTTCACTAAATTTACCTATGACAATTTGATGAATGATAAATATGGGCTTCTAGGGGGTTCTCCCCTGTCGTGACAAACGTGGTATCAATGTATGAGGTTTAATAAAGTGTTCTTAGGTTTTAAAAGTCTTATATTGACACGTCTAGTATATTCTTGATCATCGATGGTGAGTCGTGACACATCTATATTCGAGAGGTTTTCTCCCTTCATCATTTTCATGTTGTGCCATAAAACTTAACTCTATAAGATCTCTCTTTTATGTTTTTTAGATGTGATTACTTGGATGAGATGTTATTTTTATGCTTGAGGGAGAGAAGGTGAGTTTTCATGCTTATCTTGGTTTTATTATTTTGATGAGTATGTGTGAAGTTGAACTTTGGTTGATGTTGATATGATGCCCTTGTGGCTATATATAAGATCTATGTGAAATATCATTATATGTTGAGATATGTATGTCATGATATGGTTAAAGCATGGTAGAAGTATTTGTGGTTAAAATAAATCTCTTGTTTGATTGGTATGTTACTATATGGTTTTGTACGATGGTAACCTAATGGTATGATTTGAGCTTTAAATGCTTAGTGACTACCTATAAAAGAATGCTTCCCTAAGTATATGTGTTTAAAGGTGTTCAATTGTTGCCTTTATATATGTGTGGCTCTTCATAGTATCCTTCTTTGGATTGGAGTATTTTGTATAAGCTTGATCCTAGAAGTGAGGGTAACATGCTTATCTTTGTAGGGTGATGATATGGGTTCGATGACCTAGAAGGTACCTTACTGTAAGGTTCATAGAAAAGAAAGAGGCCTTATGGATAAGTCTACTCTATTATTTCCCCTAATGTTGTATGACCCTCGGTGTCTATGGTATTGTTGAAAACCTTATATCGTTGGGTAGTATGACCTAACTTGATGATAGGGACTAATTAGCCTAGATGATAAGGTTTAGAATGCCCTTTGATGTTCCTTTGTTGACTTACTGTGATTCCTTCTAGCTGGTAATCACTTTTGAGTGATGATGATGAAGGTTGGAAAGGTAAGATCCTCTTGAGGTTGGGTTAAGTTGCTCTAAATTCGGTTTACCCTAGGTGGGGGATGATGATGACAGTAGTAAGGTTGTAGATATTTTTATCTTGTCCATATATTCTTACTTGAGCTTGAACTAATAAGTACCTACAAGCTTTTTCATGATAGGAGTCTTTCATTAAAGTATGAATTGCATGTTATCCAAATGTTAGGTATGTCTTAATGACAATATTTTATGTATGTTTTTAAACTTCTAAATTTCACGGAAAAAGGATTTTTAATGAAATTATGGTTTTCTTATGTAAACTGTGCATCTTGATATGTTAGTTGTGCATTTAACTTCATGAGATAAGATTAGAAAGCATGTTTCAAGTCACTCTTAATGTGTAGTAGTTGGCCTCCTAATGAAAATGTTGAGTCTCTTGAAAATTTTATGACTTTTATAATTTGGGAACTATGAATTTAGGCTCACTTTTGCAAAGTAATGGCATGTTTAGCCATTGTCCTTATGTGTGCCAATAATTTGTAAGAGTTTTCCTAATGGATGCATGTTTCTGAAAGCTAATGTTATGCTAGAGACTGAAACTTTGTGAAATGACTTCCTATTGTTGTGATGTGTTTGGTTATGAATTACCATTTTGACTTCACTAGGGAGAAATTGTGAGCATGCTTTGGGTTAAAAGTTGAGAAATTCTCATTTTTACAGTGATTTGACGTTTGTGCATTGGTTGCCTATGAGAACTCATGAGACATGTAAGTGTGTTGAGAAGAAGGACATTCCTCCTTAAACATAATTAAGAATGGTATGTTTGAGTATGACCTTCATGGCATTATTACTAAGTAATAAGGATCATAGTTGATCTACTTGACTCAAGTTCATGTGTATTGAAGTATGAGTGCTTACTTGCTTCTTCAATAATATTCAACCTGCCTAAGTGTGTCTTAAATGTGGTTTCATAATAAGATCTTAATTAAAATGACCATGTTATTATTAGGAGAAGGATGTTCCTTCTATGAACATGACAAGAGCCTCTATGTTTGATGCATAAAAGAGTGAGTGCATAAAGGTTTCGCTTGCTTGTGTTGCATTGAGTGCTAAATGGTTTGAAGTGTTTGTTCTTTGTTAGTTTGGTGCATTGAATTTTATCTGATTATTTTAGTAATTTTTTGAGCTTGTCTATGTTTCATTGAAGTCCTTTTTGTGATTAAAGTGTTCCAAGTGTCATTCATGGACGAATGTTCCCGATTGAGAGATATTGTAAGACCTCCAAAATGAGATAGGGTGTCTAGAGACTCACATGTCACTATAAGCTTGTTAGAACGTCAAATAAGTGTTTTAAAGTATTAACGATTAATTTGAAGTCATTTGGAAATCAAACGTCCAAGAACGTCCAAAACATTTGAAAGTTAGCCATTGAGACATGCATGTATGACTTGAGTGTGCGTTAGCATATTTGGAGTTGTTGCGAGTGTTTGTTTTGGGTAAAACTGATGTGGAATGTCCTTGACATTTTAAGGTGTATATTTACATTGTAAATGTCTGGGTGCAACTCCCAATGGGCCCCGCAAAAGTCCCTCAAGGAGGACCCCAAAGCCAGCCTAGACATTTCCTTAGAAGTGTCTACTGACGACCCTCAATCGACGGTCAGTAAGTTGATCTACGCCCCGTAAATGGTGAGAGTCGATTGAGACTTATCCTAGTGAAGGATCAAGTCAGTTGACAAGCCCCAGACCTAAATGACGGTCTGCAGTACGGTCCGCCGTTGGACCTACTACGCGTCGATGGGTCCGTCGATGCAGGCTGCAACATCACTACCTTGCACGCTGTTTCAGTAAGGTGTGAATGGGAACTTCACCCCATGTGCTAACCTTACCCTAGCTGGTTTATATTTTTGTTTTTGGGTATATTAAGTTGGTTAAAAACGTGACCACCCCAATTCCAATGAATTCATCAAAAATTAGACTTCTCTCTCCCAAAATATCCTCTCCGGAGACCTCCATCAGAGATTAAGCTCAAGAACAACCATGGTGATGGATTCTCAAGCTTTCTTCATGAATTTTCAGTAGTTTTATTCTACAATGATGTATGGTGATCATTCATCCTTAGTCCACCTTTTTTCTAAGGAGTCCCTTCCAATGTTTTCAATGGAAGTTCATGATCTAACCTCAAATCTTCCAATCTAGCCATGGTCTCTTTCTCAAAATGTTTTCAAAGTCTTTCTCATGATGAATTGATGTCTATATAGTGATTGTTATGTTAATTTAAATCCAATAGCATGATGAACTCATGCTCCGTTCAAACTCTCATTTTAACCTATTAAAATGTTTATTATGATTTTGATGTTAGGAGGATTATAAAGTGATTCAATTATGTAAAGGTGATGGTTATCTACTGGTTATGATGTAATGTGATGATGAATTATCTTTTGTTGGTCCAATATGGATTGATGCTTGATGACTTGATCTATACTTCCTATCAATTGTTAAGTTGTAGTATTCAATGTGATCTCGACCCTGTAGTGCATGAATATAGGATTTATTTCGGGTAAAGATACTTGTAGGTACTTCCTTATATTGTTATTATTGGTGAATTGTGGGTATAAATCATTGATGATGAAATCAAGGGAGTTTTGGTAAGGATGATGTACATTCCTCCAATTCTATAGATTGATGATGTAGTGTACTTGATATGATCTTGATCTTGTTATGATTAATGCATGATTTCCATGATGTTAGTGTAATTTTAGCTACTGCCGTAGATATGGATTGATGATGAAATATGACTATTTTTCAATGATGATTAAAGGTTGATGAATTTTTAAGATTTACTCTCTTCCTCTACTTTTCTATAAAATTGTTAGTTGAAGAAGCCTTGTATGACATTGTGTGGTATGGTCCACTTACGGTGGCAGTGTTAACTTTATTACCAATATATATGTGATGTGATCATGTTCCTGAAGGCAATTGTATTATGGATGTGTGGTGGTGATTCTCACCCAATGTGAAACCTATGCCTACTTTCTTACTAGTTATGATCTAGGTTTTATTGCTAATGTTATGAACATGTGAATGGTTATATTAGGGTTGGTTTAGGTTCTGACATTGATGAGTTATAATGTTTAATAATCACTTACCAATGTACCCCTATATGAATTTTTGAATAGCTTAAGTGAGGAGTCTTTAAGGTAATATGATGTTGTCTTGTCTCCTATGCTATTATTTTTTGTGTGGTCTATGCATGAAGGTGCATTGTGGTCCTAAGAGTGTGGCTGCCTCAATATGTTGTTGATAGACATTAGTGATCATGTTTACCAATGTACACACACTTACACATTATGCATGCTCACAAGTAGTTTAGGTTCATGGTTTCTAATGAAAGGTTATTCTCATATGCACTCATGTCTACTACTATGAATGTAAGTCTTATGTCTATGAAGTATGTTTTGTATTCCTTAACTAGGATAACTTCATAGGTTTACTAGTATAGATAATGGTATGGGACCTTGTCTATGCATTGCACATGTATGTCTTGATAGGATAGACCTAGGTTTGTGATTTAAGTACATGAATAAGAATGCATGAACATGTTATGAATATGACTTATATGCTATGATGTTAAGTATATGATATGATGAAGTATGAATGTGCATAGTGTCTAAATAGATTTATATGAAAGGTTTGCTCATACAGTTACACCTATTCTCGTATGCATGAATTAAATGAAGTATGAATATGTGTGGTCTAAAGGTGTTATGTGAAATGGTTGATCAAATGTATGTACACACACATGTATGATGATCTAGTCAATGGAGGGGACTTGAAAGGTGTTATCAAGTGTACTCTAAACTAGTTAGGTGCTTGAATATGCTATGTCACTGTGAAAGATTTTCACATGATATTGGTTGATGGAAGGACTTCTCATCTATAACCTATGAACTAAGCATATGCAGAGTGAATCTCCTAAGCCTATATTTTATAAAGTAATGACAATAATGTCTTTTCAATAAAAGGAACTTAGCTTAGAACCGAGTGAACTTTGAGATGAGGGGTGTCCCTTCCCATTATAGTGAGATAGGTAACCATAGTCCTCACGAGGTGGTTAGCCTCATAGTGCAAAGGAAATAGAGTGATATTTCCATAAGTGGATAACTACAATGCCTCAATAGTCATAAAGAGAGTTTCCACATGTACCTCCAAGTTCCATAAACTATGTTTGCCACATAGGATATAGCAAGTGATTTCACTTAGTATGCTAGCATGTGTTATTGTTCTACTTTGGCTAAGTAGATTACCTTCCATTGTTATAAGGCTCTTCAACACCAAATTCCATGTTTAGCCCCTGTGGTCTTAGTGTCGGTTAAGGCTATAGTTTCCCTAATGTAAAATGGACAATTGAAGTAAATGACTTGGACTATAACTAGGATAACCTAAGACTAGTTGCTACGTGTAGGTGGGGGTATGGGACTTCATCTATGCATTGCACAAATAGCTCTTGAATGCAGTTCTAGGAATGGTGTTCCAATGTATATGTATATGTTTATGTCAATATGCATGGTATGACTCAAAATGGATCTGAAGTGGTCTTATAATGATGTGCATAATGTTGGTCTTAATGACTATATTATTGAAGGTCCTACTTGATATGACTGTCGTTTATTATAGTTTTATGTTTTATGTGTGAAGTACATGTTATTATTCTTGTGGTCTTATTATAGGTCTACTAAGTATGTGTGAGATTATGGGGCTTCACATGTACATTTCACTAGTAGACTTATGTTAGGATTGTGAGTAAGGCCTTATGTTAAGGGTAATGTGAAGTATGTGCCTTGTTATATGAAATGGTCCTATGAATGTATGTGTTGTCTTGAAAGGTGGTAGGTATGATTTCCTTGTGGACTTAAGGTGTTGCTTGAGTATGGATAGTGTTATGGCATTTTATCTATACATTGCACCAAGTGTCACTAGAGGGTTACTTGGGAAAGTCAACAAGTTAGAATAAGAGGAAGTTCACTGTAAAGGGAACAAGAGTTCACTGTAAATAAAAATGAGCTTATTGCAAATAGAAAACAACTTACTGTAAATTGGTGTTAATGTGACTTAAATTCAATGTGTGATTCTATATGATGTATGACCACTGAATATGCCTATATGAAGTATGTGAATTGTATAAATTCTATTGTATCAAAGTTTATGGAGATTTCACAAAAACGCATGAATTCATGGTTTCCACGAAAATGTCCATTTTAAATGCATGTTTTTGCATGGTTGTCATACTTAGTCCATTCTTGTACTAACTCCATTCTTCTTTACCTTTTTATATAAAGTGTAGGTTATGGATTCTTAAAGGATGTCTTTAATGGTGAGGAGCTTGATATGTGATTCCCAAGCTCGAGGAAAGGAATCCTTAAGTCAAAGGATTTCCTAAGTCTTACTTTACTGTGAAGTTATGTAATAAGTGTACTTATGCTTTATATTGTAAGGGTTGTGTCCCTAATGTACTCTAATGATCTCGAGTCTAGGATGACAAAAGGAGACTAGAGTCTTTAACTATATATTATGATATTTTATATACAATGAAGGTGATATTATAGCGTATGATGTGCTATGAAAGTTTTAACTTTTCCACTAAATTACGTATGATATACGATGAATAATAACTATGGTCTTGTATAAGACCTGGAAGAGGTCAAGTACTCCATGTTACTTCTAGGGGGTGCTCCCCGGTTGTGACAGGTTCAACATGAAAATGGATTGAAAATCACATTCAAATCAGTATCTTATCATCAATTCATTAACATTATGATTTTAAAATTAATTTGATAAAGAAACCATGAATAGATTGAAGAAGAAGAAGATTGATCATGAATTCTCTTTGAAAACATTTACAGGAACTCTCTAGTTGAAAGGTTATATCTTGATATGAAGGATCACCATACCTTATTGTAGGAGAGAGCCACAAAAACTTGATGAATAACCCATGGGAATCAAAGCACCAAGTTGTTCTTGAGATTCATCTCCTATGGAGGTTTCTAGAGAGGTTTATTTTTTAGAGCTAAGAGTCTAATTTGAAGAATGAATTTGAAATGGGGTTTTAATGTTTTTAGTATACTTAATATAACACCTTAAAAAATGACTTAGGCAAAACTAGGGCCTAACGTGTGTATCATGAAGTCTTGAAGTCCTGAGAAGGTGTAAATAATGTTTTAGGTAGCGTGCAAAGATTTGGGTTAAGTTTGAAGTAAAACATCACGGGACGACCAAGACGTTCAACGACTAGTCACCTATGTTCCTTATGTGTTTTCATGTTCCTATGTTTGAGAATGAGTTAATTAGGTTCTTATATGGTCGATAATAGTGTTTAGAGTCATTATGTTGTGTTTGGTAAGGTTTGGAGGTCAAACGTCGAAGAACGTCCGGTGACATTAGATATATAGCCTTTAGACGTCCTTGTGATTTTGGATGTGTTTTAGCATGTTATGTGGCTTATTTAATGTTGTACTTCTTTGGAGATGTTCCTAATATGTAGACGTGCGTGTTTATAGATATAGCGTCCAGGAACGACTCCACCTAGGACCCACAAGGGGCCCTAGAAGAGGACCCCAACTCAAGACTTGAACCTGCTGGCAGTTTGCATGCAGTGCCAAACGATGACCCAAATGACAACCAGTCAATGGAATGACATCTCGTAAACTTGGGGATTCAATAGAGATTGCAAGTCTGTAGGATTTGGACCTCTGAACCAAACCACGAGACCCCCATCAAATGGGAATGTTCCTACCAACGAACCGTCGTTGGCAGGGCATGGTTTGACCTGCATTGCCTGCAATTTTTCTGTTAAGGCTTGGGGTTTTTGGGAAATTCACCCCAAGTCTTATAAAATAGGAGGACAATTATTTAGGGTTCTTATGGGTATTTTAAGAGTATATAAGTATGAAATTCTTATTTAAACCCTAACACCTAGATCAAAACCCATTCCCTCCCAAAGTTTCTGCAAAAACCTCCATGAGAGCTCAAGGTGAAGATGGAACTTGAAGATGAATCTTCAATGGATTTTCATATTCAATTGCCATTGGGTTCTTCTAATAAGGTATGAGAGTTATTCATCTAAGGCTTTCTATCACCTTAGATTCAATTTCTAAGATGATTTGCAAAGATTTCAAAAAAATGAAAAAGTCCAATTTTTACTCTATGTCTTGGGTTCTTGCATGAAACGTTTTCAAACATTCAGATATGATATTATTGATGTATAATTTATGTTTTCAAATTAAATTCTCCATGAACCCTTGACCTTCTCAAATCTCTCAATTTTACTCTAAGTCTTGGGTTCTTAATGAATTCATGTATAGATTGTAATAGGCTCTTTTTTTTTTTGTAGATTATGATTATATGGTTTATAGAGTCTCTCAAATTTATCACATGAGTATTTTATATTCTTAAATCCATTGTATATTAAGATAATTTAATTGATATTGACTTAATGATTATAATTCTAGTATAGTTTTCTATGGCTTATTGAATGATGTAAGAATTATATTTAATTAATGTCTAATTGATATTAGATTGATAAATCTATATTGAATTGACCTATATTCAATGAGTATTATAGTTTTTGTATTGGATTGATGTTCATGGCCATGGGTAAGGGCCTTATGGTATTGAATTGGATGATTTAGCTATGCATTGAAGTATCAAGAACGGATTGGTGGTACGCTGTCCTAATTCTCTTTATTTTAAGTAATGTAGCTCTTATATTGTGTTATGATTTGTATGGTCCACTTATGGTGAAGGTGCTACGTGTCTTACTTGCAATTGATGTGGCCTTGTCAATGTTACTTTATGTATTATGATGATCATGGCCTTGTCGTCACTACTTTAAGTATTCTGATGATTTTTGTAGTGATTTATGTGAAGTATGATCATATATACCTATATGTTAGCAATATGAAAGTATGTGTTCTATTGATTTTGTTAGGTATCATGTTAGACTATGACTATATGTTTATGCGTGTAGTTTTGGAGTTGATGCATGATTGTTCATACTTGACTATATGAGTCTATAATGGTTAATTGATGATGTTATAGTAATGTATAGGATGACATAAATATGATAAGGGTCATTCCTAAGTGTTTCAAAGAATGATATGCTATTTGTAATAAAGTAAAGTATGTTGTGTCTTGTTTTGGTAGGCTTGTGTCCCTTAGTTGATACATGTAAGAAGGATATGTGATTATGAGATATCTTGACTAGCTAATATTAGTGCACCATTTTAATATATGAATAAATGATATGTGGGACCTTTAATGATGTTAAGAAGGTCATGTACGTGGAAACCTAAACCTAGTGGTAAGGTTATGAACCTTGAAGTCAAGAGCCGTAATGGTATCCTTCTTGTATGAGTGATGGAATTAAGGTTTATTAGCTGGAACGACATCATATCATTCTTAAAAAAGTCATGATGAGCTATATTTTTCTCTATTGGAGGGTAGACATAGAGGACCTCTTTTGTAGGGTGAATATGATTGGGTTATGAACTACATATGGAACCTCTTCATGTGATCCTTTAATGTTAATTACTCAATGAGAACAAACGCTAGCACCGAGTGAGTATGTTATGGGAAGTATCTCTACTTGAGACGGAGATTAGAGTAATGTATCTCTACTTGAGAATGAGACTAGAGTACATGGAAGCCCCCTTCATATTCCTTAACCATGTGCCTACATGGGATGTGTCCTAGTTCTACCCTTTGCAAGTAGAACACCCTCAATCGGAGTAAGTTACAATTCCGGATTCCATGTTTAACTATTATGGTCTATGTCATTTATTGACTATTCTCATTATGTAGGATATCTATTAGTATTGGAGAAATTCTATGAAGTTTAGGTGGTGGTATAGGACGCTATCTAGTCATTGCACAATAGGCTTTGTAGATGTTAGTGAGAGTCCCTAGGTCATCTCCAAGACCATTACTTGAATGTCCCTATGTGATGAATGTCTCTTAAATGAATTAATGAATGTAATGACTTAAGTTAAGAAAGCATGTTAAAAGAATTAGTATTTATGTAGATCACTTAAGGGTTGTCTAGTTAAGGTGTGAAGGGAGCCTAGGAACAATCACTTCATCTCTTACCTTGGTAAGTATTAAGAATGACTCTAGTTAGGAATGTTGGTTGATTATGTATACATAATCTAAACTTAGGTAGTCTTAAGGATTATTAAGGTAATCTTGAACAAGTCAATCATGGACGTTATCTTTTTGATTTACACTCAAGTGAATTTTAGAATCACCTTTGGTAGGAGAATCTCATGCTTATGTATTTGGTGGATTGGAAGTATGTGTATCTCATTATAGGCGGTCTGAAGGATCATTTAGGTGTTGTTAAAGATGGTGTATGGGAGTTCTCTATTTGTCTTACTTAAGTGAGTCTTAGTATAATTTTTAGTGAGAGGAATGCATGCTAGAAAGTAGCCCATGTGAAGTTGAGAAGCTGCACTGTAACACTGAAGTTAGTTCACTGTAACTTGGCATGAATTTACTGTAGTGTTGCTAAAAATGTGAATAATTGTTTTATATATTATGTGTTCATAAGGTGTTAAATGTTGTTCTTATGCTTATAATATGATGTTTTAATCAAATTTATGAAAAACATTTTATTTACTAAATTTTCTTTTTTCATGGTCTTGCATGGCTTTCATACTTAGCGCATCTACTATGCTAACCCCTTCTTTTCCCTTTTTTTACTAAAGAGTAGGGAATTGGAAGTCTTGATACGCCATGGAGGATGGATAAGTTTCTAAGGGTTTAAGATGAAGATTTGTGATCCTCATCGATTTGAGGACTATATCCAAATGTTCCTCTATGTCTTAGTCTTTATTTTATGTCTTGTATGAGATTAGTCCCAAGTGTTGTATACTCTAAGTTTAGATGGTCCAATGAGATGTTGTAAAGGTTTAATGTGTTTAATGAAAGTCTTCCGCTTGCGTATTGATTATGGAAAAAGTTCTTCGTATGTGAAGAAAATTTTAAATTCTTACTCATTTTAGAATGTTTATTATGAAATCAATGATAAGAGTGGTTTTAATGAGACTTCTTGAAGTCTCATTTGCCGTGTGGAGACTCAACGATGCTTTAACGTCTAGGGTATACTTGCGGGTCGTTACAAAGTTGATATTAGAGCATAAGGTTTGGGAGTGTTTAAGTTGTCTGATAAACCACATCTAGTAGAGTCTTGTTCATAATGTGAGCGCGTCACATTATGAATAGGAAGCTATTGGATGCTAGGAAAACTTTAACTTCTTCATTCATCTAATCGTGCCTAAGTGTTTTGTATATGGTGTATTTCCTTTGTTCCTTTATTTGTTGGTTATTTGAATGTGACTTTGTAAATATTGGGTTGAGGAAGAGAAAAGATGAGATATGACTTGTTAGATTAGGTGTGAAAGATGGTGTTGATGACCTTAGGTTGGTTTAGTTACCTTTTGAAGGGTAGTGTAGTTGTAAAGAATCGTAAGGTATAGTGTTAGAAATGTAAAGGAGTGGTTGTTGATATAGTTTGAATTTATTTAAGACCCAACCATAGAAAAGAAGGTGATGAGATTTGAAAAGCTAAAGGTAAGTTTCTCCCAGTAAGGGGGATGTAGTGGTTAGATGGTTAGACCTTTGAGAGTATTTAGTTTTCACGAGATAGACTTTGGTGAGAAAGTATTAGTAAGGTATATGGTGCCTTGAAGGAGTTCCTTGTATTAGATGTTGTTTTGACCTTAGAATGGGTTTCTCCTAAGTGGGGGAATATGGTGAAGAGTATGGTTTTGCGAGTATGGTTTTTGGGAGTGAGGAACCCTTAACCTTTCTTTATGTGTTTATTCAAGCATAAAACAAAGAGTTCTTAGTAACTTCATTTATGTAGGAGTCTTTTGTGAAAAATGAGTTTCAAACATTCTCCTAATGATATGTTTGTTTTTGTTGATGTTTTGTTGAATGAGAAAATGAGTTTTCATGCATGGTATCTTCCTAATGGTTCATGTGCATCTAGTGTAGGTTGCTAATTGTTTCATTAGTATGAATAGTGAGCATGCACAAATTGTTATAAGATATTGGTTTGTTGAGCAATTATAACAAATTTCTTAAGTGTTGTTGTCACATCCTGAAACCACACTATAGAAGATAAGGGCAATATTGGATTGCAACCGGCGTATTTGACCTCTCGGAGGTCTTATACAAGCCCTTACACATCATTCGTCGCATAAACATAGTGAAAAGTAGTGCAGAATAAAAAATTTTCACAAAACATAATTGTCTTTCAAAATCTCTTTCATATAAAGCAATAGGAAATGCTAAGTCTCAATCATAGCATATTAAGACACAAGAATACTTGGGACACGGCCCATACTTCAAAATATGAATATGGAAATACTTAGTCTATTACAGTACTTCAGTAAGAAACATAAAAGACATATATGCCCTCGAGTGAAATGAGGACATACTTCAACTTCTCTTGAACGATGCTACGGTCCAAGTCTTCACTTCCCAAAAGCTCCTCACCTACCAAGAACTATATAGATAGATATATAAAAGAATTGAATTAGTACAACCACATGTACTAAGTATAACATTATGCATAAAAATCATGAAAATGGACTTTTATTGAAAATATGCATCTTTTCTTTAGAAATCATATATCATACCCGAATTCTGGAATCTGAACGCAACCGGCGTCGTTAGCCTCTCTGAGGTCGCAGAAAAGCCTCTTCTTAGCTTTCATCACAATCATATAGTTAAGTTTGCGGAAAATTTAAAAATTTTAAAACATAGACTTCATATGATTACTATATAAAATATTAATGAGCTCAATCTAAACAACCATCTATAATCGATTAAGCAATTCAAATGAAAGAACCAATATATCGTAATAGTTGGCTAAACGGCCCTTTATACAAAGCTTGGAATAAAACGTATGAAATGAAACACTAGGGACAACATCAACTATCTATGATTAAAGTGCTAAGCTAGAATGATAGATGTAGCATCCTCAAACTCAAGAGGACCTACCAAAGTCTTGATATCGCTAATCCAAACCGCGTTAATGATTCTTTAATTTCCTCTCTGACCTGTACCTATAAAAATAGTAATAGTATAGGGTTATTACACACTTGTACTAACTATGGTTATATGCATATATACACGTAAGGACAATGCATGATCAAGGAAAACTCTTCCTATAACAACGTGCCATTTCTGGAAAGTAAAGTCACTAAACTTTCTTAATGTGTTATTTGTGAATTATGGTATGAATATGACATATTTTAATGTATTCAAAGCACACAACTCATTTTCAATATAAACATAAGACCTTGGAATCATGAACATAATTTTAGAACACTTCGAACGAAAAATTATAAATTTGCTCTCTCTAAGCGGAGAGCTCTTCCCTAGGACTTAGTTTATTTTTCAGTCTTTTTCTTCTTGTTGTTGTGTAGTTCAATGATCTCCTTAATCCTATGTCTTACATACAAGTGCAATGATTCATTATAGTCCCATACCTACAATGAATCAAGCAAGTAATCCAAAAGACAAGCTAGGGAAATAATTTGGCTACCCTTACTACAAGTTATTAATATCATTCTTTTTAAATTGGGAATGAAATCTTTATTAGCCAATCTTTATTTGCTAGGCCACTTATTTCATCATTTTCATATTATGAAGTTTATGGGGCATTTATTAGCCATTATGTTTTACTCTCCTTTATTGGCATAATATAAGAAGTCATTATAAGCCAATTTTTATTTGGCTATGCCCATTATTTGATCATTTGAAAAATGTGAAGATATTGGAGCATATATCTTGATTTGGCACAAGCCAATAACTGGTTAAAACTTCATTTTTATCAATCACAGAAGATTTGACATAGTTAAGCTCTTACTTTCTTAGCTCACTTTGACCTTACATTTCTTCTTCTTTCTTTCTTAAATAAATTTTTAGCATTAGGATCATGCGAGCTAACATGAAATCTAGTATCTGCCCCTCACCAAAAAGTGGTGGTTCACCGATCAAAGTGAACCTAGATCATGTGAGCTAAACATTAAATCCAATGTCTGCCCCACACCGAAAAGGGGTGCTTCACCGGCTAAAGTAACACAAAGTCCAGTGTCTTCACCAAATTGAAAAGAGGTGGTTCATGGCTAAAGTAAACCAAATACTTTCTTTGAGCATTAACCGACATTGATCATGTGAGCTAAAAATGAAATACACAGTCTGCCCCACACCGAAAAGGGGTGTTTTCATTGGTCAAAAATAAAATGCATCATACCTAGATCTCTTAGGTGGAATCCACTGGCTAGTTCCTATGATGGCAACATAGTTCAAAGATTAGGAGATTTTCGTAGACTCTTATCCACCTTGGTGAATCCTCATCTCATGAGGCTTACATGTGCTGGCACAAGCTAAATGCTAGTCTATCGGTGCTTTGCTCAACTTCTTTTTCTTTATAACTTTTAGAGTTGAGTCATACATTATGGTATCTTGCTTCTAGTTATGAGGTTTAATTAACTCTTTGTATAACCGATCATCCCTTTCTTTACTTGATGAAATGTGAATTTAACCTTACATTATCATCTTGGTGTTGATGAGACTTGTCTAACAATTATTAACACCTTCTTATGTGAATATCTTTAACATAATTGTCTAGGTGTGAGTGAGACTTGTCTCACTTCTTTTAACACCACATTCTGGTCACTTTCTTAATTCTTAAACTTTTAACTATGTCATTACTCACCTTATATTATTCAATGACATTTGGTATCTTCATACCGCTCTTTATGAACGTTATAAACTTTGTTCAATGTACTTACTTATATTCATAGTTCATTTGGAAAGGGAATGTTGGGACTTGTCTTATTGATTGGCATACCCTTGGTTATGAATTCTAAGTTACATTGGTCATGCTTAATTTGGTATGACTTAGTCATTAGCCAATTTTGTATCATATTTTTGAAATACATTGTAAGCCAATTTATTGGCATAGACTAAACTTTCACATATAATGGTAATCTAGAATATTGTTAGCCAATTTATTGGCATAAGCCAAACTTTCACTAGACAATGGTCATGAGAATATCATTAGCCAATTCAATCAACTTCATAAATATACTATAGTGATTATCATTATCTTAAGCAAGTCGACATTTACAATAAACTCAGCTTCATAACAGACTTATAGCAACTTCATATTCTCGAACACGATTAAGCATAAGAACATTCTTTATCTCATGTAAATAATACCCTAATCATACAGATCAAATCAATAGGCCTCATTAGACATTAAAAAATCAAGAAACCTACACATAATGGTCAGTTATCACCACATACAAACAACATGTTCGAGATTACATCGACATACTAGTAGGATCTAAAACAAGGATAACTAAGCAGATGGACGTTCAACAATGTCATTGCAACCTACCCTAGTTTCGATATTATTGAATTCATAAAACGTTTGAAAGGCCTCTTGGGAAAAGTTAACCAAGAGAGAAAACCCATACCTTATGTTGAATTGAAGATACGAAGATCACCTTGGAAGAAAACCTTGAAGAACACCTTGAAATCGCCTAAGAAATTTTCTGTTTTTCTACCATTGCGTACTATTTTGAGTCGTGCGTTTCTAGTGTTTAATTGTGAGTCCAAATCTTACGAACTGACGTTGACTAATTTAACTTAGGATAATTTATTTAATTAAATAAAGTAATTAGTTAATTACAAAACGCCGCTCCTAAGTTGACTAGACACAGGAGAACATTAGCCAAATCTGAAAATTGGCTAAGGGTCTCGGCGTAGCTTGTGTGTTTTCATTAATTAATTAAGTTTTTAATTTAATTTATTTAAGGGACCTAGAGTAATTAATAAAGTACCCCTAAGTCATTATGACCATAACTAACCCTTTTGGACCATCCTAGGTTAGGTACTAGGTTGTCTCTAAGTTAGTTACATGATTTGGTGTCACCCAACTAGGCTTAGGGTGTTGGGTCCCTTCGTTAGTTTTTTTTTTGGTTCTAGTTTAGTTAGTTAGTTGGGTTAGTTAGAGTCTAGAGTTGTTTAGGGAGTTAGGACCCATATGGAGGGGCCCGTCCGCGTGCTCCTGCCCTTAACTACCCTAATCGAATTCGGTTAGGTTGGTCGCGTGTTCCCCCTTAGTCGGTTACACATGTGCTTGCACATGTGTTGCTTGCCACTTTCCCAACTAACTATTTTTGAAGGTTCATTTGGAATGTTTACTGATTGTCCCAAGGATCCTCACTATGTCCTTTGGAACTGCTTATTCTACATGATCAGTTTTAATGATCATATGCCATGGTACGTAGGCTTGACACTTGGATGCCTAGTACGTCATGTGTTGCATTGAGAATCTATATGTGTATTTTTAGCTTAGGGTTTTCATTGCAGGTACATTTATTAGACAATCTAGGATTTTATTATAAACCCTTGTGTATATATAGAAATTGGCTAACACCCTTAAGCCAATATTTTCTAATATGCCCAATATTACTCAATATTTGGCATTGGGATGCCTATGTACCACCAATACCTATTCTTAAAACTTAATAGGCTCTTAACTACACGAGTACATTTTCTGGAATGTTACATTATCCCCCCCCCCCTTAGGAACATTCTTCCCAGAATGACACTACACATTATTTTGAATTAGAGAGGGTATTTTTGAAAACACATCAACATACTTGGAACTTCATCTTTGTGAATATCTGATTCAAAACTTACTCTGGATTATGCAGAATACTCAAAGCTTAGTTGAAGCCTCCTATTTAACATTGAGGAACTTCCTTCTCTATCTTACTTTAACTTAATGCACATCACACTCATGCAACACATAAATCACGTAATGAAATATACAAAAACACCAACATGAATGCAAGCATGAACTCATATTAACTCATATAGTGAAAGTATAAAAAACACAGTTATGGACCTAAACACCAAAATCGATTTATGCACGAAAATTTAGAGTTCCATAAAAATAATCAGACTTGAAGAGTATATCTAACCTTAAGAACTGAACAAGTGAGGGTAACGGGATCTCATATCGGCGTTGGCCTCCCATGTTTCTCCCTCAACAAGGTGGTTCCTCCATAACACCTTTACGGTGGCAACCTCCTTGTTCCTCCATTGCTTCACTTGGCGATCTAAAATTTCAATTGGAACTTTTTCATAAGAAAGGTTCTCATCGAATCCTAACCCCTCAATAGGCAGAATGGATGCTGGATCACCTAGACACTTTTTAAGCATCGAAACATGAAACACTGGATGAACAAAAGCCAAGTCATTTGGTAATTTCAGTTCATAGGCAATATTTCCTACTTGCTGTAAGATCTCATAAGGAACTATATACCTCGGACTCAAGTTCCCTTTTTTAACAAACCTCATCACCCCTTTCGTAGGTGATATATTCAGGTAAACTTGATTAATTTACCTCAAATTCAAGAGCTCTCTTCGTGTTATAAGCATAGCATTTTTGACAACTGTAAGTAGTAGCCAATCTATCCCTGATCATTCTCACCTTTTCCATAGCCTCATGTATGATCTCACAGCCATGGATGGAAGACTCTCCTACCTCAAACCACCCAACTGGAGACTACATCTCCTTCCATATAGTGCTTCAAAAAGTGTCATCCCAATACTGGAATGGTAGCTATTATTATAAGAGAACTCAATAAGTGGCAAACGATCATCCCAACTCCCCTTGAAATCAATAACACATGCTCTCAGCATGTCTTCAAGGGTCTTAATGGTACACTCTACTTGTCAATCCGTGAAGGGATGAAAAGCAGTGTTGAGCTTCACTGTGTACCCATGTTCATTTGGAAAGATCTCCAAAAGTGAGAAGTGAACTGGGCTCCCCTATCCGAAATGGAATAGGGGATCCCATGACACCACACTATCTCATCAATATACAGCTTCGCATAATCTTCGGCCCTGTAAGTAGACTTCACAGGTATGAAATGAGAATACTTAGTCATCCTGTCAACAATGACCCAAATGGAATTATGTAGTTTCCTGGTCTTGGGTAGACCAATCACAAAATCCATATTAATAGCCTCAAACTTACATATTGGGATCTCAATCGATTGGGTAAGACTGCAAGGCTTAAGGTGTTCAACCTTAACCTGTTTGAAAATTAGGACACTCCTCCACACACTTAGAGGTATCTCTCTTTATACCTTTCCACCAATAGATCCCCTTGAGATCATGATACATGTTGGTAGAACCTGGATGAATAGAATACCTGAGTCATGAGCCTCTGCATTAATATAAGGCCTCAAATCATCAATATTGGGCACACATATTCCGTTGTGGTATCTCAGCACACCACCCTCCCCTAGGGAGAATGATTCATGCAGCTTACTCAACATAGAGTCTTTCAACTCATTGAGTATTGGATCGAGATGCTGCTTAGCTTTGACATCCATAACAAATGAGGATAACTAAAATGAATTGAAACACCCCCACTTGGTGTATCTTCCAGTCGTACACCTAACAGCCAATTGGTGTAACTCTTTAACCAACTCCTTCTACTCACCATCAATATGAGACACACTGCCCATGCTCAATCGGCTCAAAGCATCAGCCACTACATTGGCCTTACCTTGATAATAGTGAACACTCATGTCATCATCCTTGAGCGGCTCTAGCCATATTCTCTGATGAATATTTAATTATCTACGTGTAAAAACATACTGAAGAATTTTATGGTCAGTAAATACATCAAGATGTACACCATATAAGCAATGTCTCCAAAGTTTTAACGCAAAAACCACAACAACTAACTCAAGATCATGTGTATGGTAATTTTTCTTGTGGACTTTCAACTGTCTAGATACATATTCAATCACCTTGCCACCCTACATAAGAAAACATCCCAAACCTACTCAAGAAGCATCATAATATTCCACATACCCTTCACCACTCCTCGGGAATGTGAGCACCGGGGCTGAAGTGCTTTGGTCTTTGAGCTCTTGGAAGATCTTTTCACAAGATTCAGACCACTCAAACTTTGCCTTCTTCTTTATTAAAGCCGTCAATGGGGCATTAATAGTGGAAAAGCCCTCAACAAATTTGCGATAATAATTAGCCAAGCCCAAGAAACTTTGAATATTGGTAGGAGTGAGGGACTCGGCCAATTCATTACTACCTCAATATTTTTTGGATGAACCTCTACACCTTGGTCAGGTACAACATGACCAAGGAAGGTTACTGATCTCAGTCAAAACTCACATTTGCTGAATTATTCATAAAGCTTACATTCCCTGAGTACTTGCAATGTCATTCTCAAATGTTGTTCATGTTGTTTTATGGTCTTGGAGTATATGACGATGTCATCTATGAATGCTATTACAAAAGAATCACGGTATTCACGAAAGAACCTATTCATAAGGTCCATAAACGCGATTGGTGCGTTAGTGAGACCAAATGACATGACAAGAAACTTGTAATGAACATACCTAGTACGGAAGGAAGTCTTAGGAATGTCATCTTGTCTCACTCGAAGCTTGTGATACCTTATTGAAGATCTATTTTAGAAAAAAAACATGAACCTTGGAGTTGATCAAATAGATCATCAATTCTGGGAAGAGGGTATTTGTTCTTTATAGTGACATTGTTGAGTTGCCGATAATTGATACACATTCTAAGGGTTCCATCCTTTTTCTTACCAAACAACACTGGAGCACCCCACGGGGATATACACGACTGGATGAAGCCCTTATCAAGTACATCTTTTAATTGCAACTTCAATTCTTTGAGTTTAGTTGGAGCCATTTTATAGGAAGGTATGGAAATTGGTTTGGTGTTGGGATCTAAGTCAACACCAAAATCAATTTCACGTTCAGGAGGAATTCTTTGTAAATCCTCCGGGAAGACATCTTAAAAGTCATTCACTATGGACACAGATTCTATGGAAGGGACCTCATGCTCTAAGTCATTGAGTCTTACTAAGTGCTATGAATACACCTTAGCTAGCATCTTATTGGCTTTGAGATTGGAAATTATTGGTCTTATTGGATTTGAACCACGGCCTTCCCATTTCAACTCTAACTCATTTGGAAACTGAAACGTTACTACCCTGTTTCGACAGTCAATGGTAGCATAACACTTACGGAGCCAATCCATACCAAAGATTATATCAAAATCAAGCATGACAAATTCTATTAGGTCAGCATGGGTGACCCTATCAAGAATATTAATTGGGCATTCTGTATGTACTCTTTCACCTCTAATGTTGTCTCCTATGGGAGTACTAACTAGAAAAGGCTCACGCAAGATCTTAGGAAGCAAGTCAAATTTACGAGCTACTAAAGGAGTAACAAATGACAAAGTGGATCCTTGATCTAACAACGCATACACAGGAAAAGAAAAGACATGCAACGTAACATTGACCACATCAGCTCACTTGTATTGCTCTTCTATACCTTTCAATGAATAGAATCTATTTCTCTTGGGAGGTTTGGCTGCATCAGTAGGATTAGGATGAGGCTGAGTATCTACCTTGGCCTGATTTCTCACCTGTGGGCAGTCCTTGACCATATGCCCACTCTTGCCGCACCCATAGTAGATATTAGTACCTACCAGGCACTCACCTCCATGCAAATGGACACATTTACCACACAGCTTGCTGTTACACTAGGCATTTCTATCAATGCCCCTTTTTGTGCTAGACTTGTCCACTTTGTCATTCGAGTTTCTGGAAGGAGTAGGATTACCTGAGCGCTGGTGACCCTTCTTGAACTTGGGCTTGTCCTAAACTCCTAACGAACTCCTACCAAAGCTAAACCAGCCTGATCTGAGGGTCTAGGTTTCTTGTCTTCTCGGCCTCTCTTTTTCTGACAACTCTCCTCCACTTGCTTTGCATGAACCATCAACTTACCAAGGTCCATGTTATCATGAAACGTGGATGCCCGACACTAGTCCTCCAGATCCTCCGATCCACTAGTCAAAAACCTGCTCATCTGCTATTGGACACTAGAGAAGAAGCATATTTTGAGAGCTTAACAAATTTAAAGAAATACTCCTTGACTGACATACCTCCATGTCGTAGGTTGATGAACTATTCAACCTTAGCCTACCTCTATTCTCTGGGAAAGAACCTCTCCAGGAATGCATTCTTGAAAATGTCCCAAGTGATGGGAATTTCTCCAGGTGCTCGACCATCTACCCACATTTTGTACCACACTTGTGCCACATCTTTGAGTTGATATGGATCGCACTAATCCTTCTAATTTTTATTTACCCCCCATGGAACATAGAATCTTGTGAACTTCATCCACAAACTCTTAGGGATACTCATTAGTCTTGGACCTGCAGAATACTGGAGGATTCAATCTAGTGAAGTCCTTCAGTTTACTAGCCATGGTTCTAGCATGTGGGTTCTCCCTAGAAGCACCATCTCTAGTGTCATGGGCTGTGATAGTTTGTGCCTAGGTAGTGATGGCTTGGGCCATTTGAACTAGTGCTTCTCTTACAACACAACTGGGTGACAGACAGTTGCACTCCAGCAGCTTGGGCTTGAGGAGGAGGTTGGTTGCCTCCAACAGCTGCTTCTTCGACTCTTCTGCCTGCATTTCTCATTGTGTTCATTTTCTACACGTATATACAAGAAGGAGTTAGACACTGGAATGACACAAAATGTCAAAGCTCTAGACAGCACGATAAAGAGTAGAAGAAGGGAAAATTTCTAACATCACAAAGCCTCTAAGTCATATTTGTGGTGCACTTCATAACCATAAGTTAGAAACTACGTAACATGATTGTGTTGAGCCTTAGTTCCTAGGTAATTTAACCTCATGCTCTGATACCAAGTTTGTCACACCCGAATTCTGGAATTCGAATTGAATAGGCGTCGTTAACCTCTCTGAGGTCACAGATAAACTTCTTTTATCACAATCATATAGTTAAATTTACGGAAAATTTAAAACTTTCAAAACATACTGAAGTATACATAGACTTCATATGATTATTATACAGAATAATATTCTAATGAGCTCAAACTAAAGAACCATCAATAATCGATTAAGTAATTCAAATGAAAGAATCATATATCATTATAGTTTGCCAAACGACCTTAATACAAAGCATTGAATAAACGTCTGAAATAAAACACTAGGGACAACATTCACTAGCTATGACTAAAGTGCTAAGCTAGAATCATAGATAGCACCCTTGAACTCAAAAGGACCTACAAAAGTCTGGAGATCGCTAATCCAAACCACTTCAATGAGTCTTCAATCTTCTATCCGACCTGCGCCGATAAAAATAGCAATAGTATAGGGTTAGTACACAGTTGTACTGAGTATGGGTATATTCACATAGACACGGAAGGAATATGGATGATCATGGAAAGCTCTTCCTATCACGACATGCCATTTCTGGAAAGTGAACTCAATAAACTTTCTTAATTCGTTATTTGTGAATTATGTTATGAATATAACATATTTTTAATGCATTAAAATCACACAACTCATTGCTATATGAACATAACCCCTTGGAATGATGAAAATATTTTTAGAACACTTTGAATGAAAAATGATAAATTTTCTACCCTCTAACCCGAGAGCTCTTCGCCCAGGACTTAGTATATTTTTTTTCTTTTTCTTCTTCTTGTTTTGTAGTTTAATGATGTCCTTACTCCTATGTCGTACTTAGAGGTGCAATGATTCACTATAGTCCCATACCTACAATGAATCAACATAAGTAATCCAAAAGACTAGGGAAATGATTTTGCTACCCTACTACAAGTTATTACTATCATTCTTGTTAAATTGGGCATGAAATCTTTATAAGCCAATCTTTATTGGCTAGGACACTTATTTCATCATTTTCATATTTCGAAGATTATGGGGCCATTATGTTCTAATCCCCTTTATAGGCATAATATAAGAAGTCATTGTAAGCCAATTTTTATTTGGCTATGCCCATTATTTGATCATTTGCAAAATGTGAAGATATTGTAGAAAATATTCTGATTTCGCACAAACCAATAACTTGTTAAAACTTCATTCTTATCAACCACAGATGATTTGACATTCTTCAGCTCTTACGTTCTTAGCTCATTTTAAACTTACATTTCTTCTTCTTTCTTTCTTACTTTCTTAAAGAAATCTTTAGCATTAAGATCATGTGAGTTAACATGAAATCCAGTGTCTGCCCCACACCAAAAAGGGGTGGTTCAACGATCAAAGCAAACCTAGATAAAGTGAGCTAAACGTGAAATCTAGTGTCTGCCCCACACCGAAAAGGGGCGGTTCACCGGCTAAAGTAAAATCATGTCCAGTGTCTTTCCCACACAAAAAAGAGGTGGTTAACGGCTAAAGTTAACTAAAAAATTTCTTTGAGCATTAACTGACATAGATCATATGAGATAAACATGAACTCCAGTGTCTGCCCTACACCAAAAAGGGGTTGTTTCAACGCCCAAAGTGAAATTGCACCATACCTAGGTCTCTTAGGTTGAATAAACTGGCTATTTCCTATGATGGATACATACTTAGAAGACTAGGAGATTCTCGGAGACTCTTATACACCTTGGTAGAGCCTCATCTCATGAGGCTTACATGTGCTGGCACAAGCTTATTGTTAGTCTATCGGTGCTTTGCTCAACTTCTTTTTGTTTATAACCTTTTAGAGTTGACTCAAACATTATGGAAGCTTGCTTTTAATTATGAGGTTTACTTAACTCTTTGGATAACCGTTCATCCCTTTCTTTACTCGATGAAATGTGAATTTAACCTTACATTATCATCTAGGTGTTAATGACACTTGTCTCACGATTATTAACACCCTCTTATGTTAATATCATTGACATAATTGTCTAGGTGTGGGTAAGAGTTGTCTCACTTCATTTAACACCTCATTCTTGTTACTTTCATAATTATTTAACTTTTAATTATGTCATTACTCACCTTATCTTATTCAATGACATTTGGTAACTTTATACCACTCGTTATGAACGCTATAAACTTCGTTGAATGTACATACTTATGTTTATAATAAATTTAGAAAGGGTATGTTGGACTTGTTTCAATGATTGGCATACCCTTGGTTATGAATTCAAAGTTACATTGGTCATTCTTAATTTGGTATAACTTAGTTATTAGCCAATTTTGTATCATATTTTCGAAATACATTGTAAGCCAATTTATTTTCATAGACTAAACTTTTTCATATTATGGTAATATAGAATATTGTTTGCCAATTTATTGGCATAAGTCAAACTTTCACTAGACAATGGTCATGAGAATATCATTAGCCAATGAAATCAATTTCATGAATATACTATAGTGATTATCATTATCTTAAGCAAATCGACATTTACAGTAATCTAAGCTTCATAACCGACTTATAGGAACTTCATATTCTCGAACACGATTAGGCATTACAACATTCTTTATCTCATGTAAATAATAACCTAATCATACAAATAAAATATAAATGCCTCATTAGACATTAACTTAAAACCACATACTAACAACATGTTTGAGATTACATCTACATACTAGTAGGATCGAAAACAAGGATAACTAGGTCGATGGACGTTCAACAATGTCATTGGGAACAACCCTAGTTTCGATATTATTGAATTTATAAAAAGTTTGAAAAGCTTTTTGGAAATGAAGCCAAGATAAAGAACCCATACCTTATGTATAATTTAATCTACGAAGATCACCTTGCACGAAAACCTTAAAATCGCCTATGAAATTTGTGTTTTTCTCCAGGTTGCCTACTGTTTTGAGTAGTGATCGTGAGTCTATGTCTTAAGAACTGACATTGAATAATTCAACTTAGTCTAATTAAGTTAATTAAATAAATTAATTAGTTACACTAAAATTCCCCATCTTAGTTGACTAAACATAGGAGAACATTTGACTTAGCCAAATCTTAAAATTTGCTAAGGGTCTCGTCCTAGCTTGTGAGTTTTCATTAATTAATTAAGTTGTTAATTAATTTAATTAAGGTACCTAGGTTAATTAATAAAGTACCCCTTAGATACTAGGAACTTAACTACTCCTCTTGGACCATCCTAACTTAATAGGCTCTTCACTAGACAAGTACATTTTCTGGAATGCTACATCATATTATAATCATAAGAACAACACTTAACAACTAAGAAACACATAAGATAAAATTTAAACCAAAAATCATAATTTAGAACCCACTTTACAGCATGTTCAATTCACTGTACAGTGAAGTACCTCACTCTTACAGTGAATTCACTTCCTTATATATCAAACACTTTTTAGCATGTCGTTATCCCACTCAAAGCTATACTAAGATTAACATAGGTCACACAAAAAGAGATTGCCCATACACCCTCTCTAGATGTGCCTAAAGAACCCTTAAAATTATTTATAATGAGTCACATACACACTTACAAAGTATCATAAACATCAATGTTTGATTTTTCTACAAAAGGTGACTATAAGTCTCACTTGGGTGAGCTGTGAAGCGACCACCCACACAATCCTTTACGCACACACTTAAGAGATCCTATAGACCCCCTAGAATAGAATATTTCTCTCTAAACACAACAACACATAGATCATAGGGCATCTCCTTCCAAAGGCTATCAAATACCTAATTATGTAAATCAAGCAGCATGATTGACCTCTTCAAGATTACCTAAATAATCCTTAAGACTGCCTAAGGCTTATATCATGTCCACAACATCAAACATCTTCCCTAACTAGAGTCATCCTCAAGAATTCCAAAAATAAGAAATGAAGAGATCATCTCTTATGCCCTTTTGACATTTTAGCTAAGGAATCTTTAAGTCACTTTATATTAGGTACTTATTCATTTACATACTTCTTAACACAAGTCATTATTTCATTAGTTCATTAAGACTCATACATCACATAAAGGACGTATAAGTAATGATCTTGGACAAGACCTAGGAAATCAAAGAAACACCTTTTAAGTCTATTGTGCAATATCTGGATAGCGTCCTATACCACCGCCTAAACATCTTAAACTTCTCTAATGCTAATAGGTATTACATATGATGAGAATAGGCAATAACAAAAAAAGACCATGATAGCAAGACATGGAATCTGAAGTTCCATCCTACTCCGATGATGTTGTTCTACTTGCCAAGGGTAGAACTTAGAGACATCCCATGTAGGCACATGGTAAAGGAATATGAAAGGCATACTTTGTAATCTACTCTCACTTATTTAACTAGAACTACTTCCCCTTACCATACTCACTCCAAGATAGCATTCTTTCTCATAAAGTTATTCACACATTAGGTTCACATAAGAGGGTTCCATAAAAAGTTCATAACCCAATCACATTTACCCTACCAATGAATGTCCACTAGGGCTACCTCACAATGGCGACAAGAAGCTTATGATGACTTTACTAAGGATTAATATGATCCCGTTCCAGCCAATTAACCTTATGTTTATCATTCCTTTACTTTGAAGGTTCCCAATACGGCTTGTGACTTCAACAATCTAAACATTACCACTAAGTCAAGGTTTTCACATAAAAGACTCTCTTAAGTTCATTAAGGTCACATATCATTCATACATTCAATACTAAGAGTTCTAAAACCCTAAATAAATACCTCACATATTCATAATCATACATATATCAAGAAAGGGACACAAGTCAACAAAGACAAGACACTACATACTTTACCTTTAACTCATAATCCGAGTCATTCTAGAAGCACCTAGAAACAACCCTAACATCTTCAAGTAATCCTATATACTATCATAACATCGTCAATTTAATCAACATAGACTCATATATACAAGTAGGAATAACCAAAACAACCCCAACACTATACATAAAATGTCCAAGGCATAGTCTAACATGGTCACCTAAGTTAACATGAATAGAAAAATACATATATGACTCCACATGTAGATAGATATTTTCATGCTTCACATAATAAAACTACACAAATAGTCATATTACTTCATGTAATTGTCAATAAGGCCAAAATCATCATAGTACATAAAGTAACTCTTGCAAGGCCATATCAATTGCAAGTAAAACACATAATACCGCCACCATAAGTGGACCATAAAAATAAAAATAGAATCAAACTATAACTAACATCAAAAAAAATAATTTGGGAATCATACAACCACATCATTCTTCAACACTGCAATCCAAAGTCAACTTACTCAATTTGATATCAAAAGACCCTTACCTAAGGCCATAACCGAGAATTCAACATAAAAACTGCAAAAATCAATGAACTACGTCAAATCAATGTAATTTCATCAATCTAATATAACCTAGATATCAATTTGCTACAATTATTACATCAATTAATATCCCACATAAAACTACATAAGAATTCATCAACATAAGATCAATATCAAGTAATCCACAACTTAGCCAAAAACTAGGGTTCATCAAAATTCATGGGTTCATAGGTAATTTAGGTTAAAATCATAAATAAAACATCAATCTAATCCATAATAGACGTTTAAAAAAATTGATGCAAGAACCCATGGAAAAATCATGAAATTGGACAATTCAACTTCGAAAACTTTAGAAAATATCTTGAGAGTTGGGCTCCTTGATGAAACAAATTTTAAGGATAAAAAGAAATATATTGATGAAGATAATTATTCACTTTTATGAATAATTTCCACCAAAATGTCACATCAAGCTCTTCCTTTATTTTGGACTTCAATGGAGTCTTTGGGAGTTCTTAAGGGATTTTGGGGTTTTTGATTTGGAAGGATGAAATCTTCTAAGTGTTAACCACTTATATACATGTTTAAAATATATTAAATACCCTTAATAAACCGTCAATACTCTTATTTGGACGTGGGGTGAAATTACAACATCACCCCTTAACTAACAGTGAGCTGCGTGCAGGCACAGGCCACCATCGACGATTGCCAATCGACGGGGCGTAGGTCCACTTACGGGCCGTGTTGTCCATCGCCAATGAATTAAGTGACATTGAACTTAGATATTAGCTCCCCAGTATAAGTCCCAAGCGGTTCCCACCACCTATGGTCGTCGACCAGTCTAAGGGCCGTCGATTCCCATCCGTAGGTGGACTGCCTTTGGGAATTTTTTCGGCCACCAACATGGGTCGTTCCTCAAGGACCCTTGGTTGGTCCTTGAGGATGTTTGCCCGGACATTTCCAATCCAAAGATGATAATATATGAGTTTATCACCTCTCACATGAATTTCATCCAAAACGAACACGTAGAATTCCTTGAAACATGCCTACACACACAAGGTCATTTCAAGGCACAACTTCTGAACATCGTGGACGTTCTTGGACGTTTCACCTAAAAACTCCACGAAACTTGACACAATTCCTATACATGATATAATAACTCATTTAAAGATTTTAACACCTCATGAATCACACATACACACATAGAACCACATATGAGGCACCTAGGTAACTTAGTCGTCGAATGTCCGTGTCGTCCCTTGACGTTTGACTTCCAATGCACGTAATACTTTATCTACTGCCTCAATACCATATATTAGAACTATTTATGACCTTATACCATGAATACAAAAATTTTTGGATCTAGTTCACTTAAGTCATTTTCGGGGTCTTACAATCTCCCCCACTTGGACAACATTTGTCCTCGAATAAAACTTGCACTCTCCGAACACTTCCAAGAATAGAGGTTCATGTAACAGCTAATAAACATTCCATACAACAAAATTTAATAAGAAAATATCAATTCTACATAGTCAAGAGATTCACAACACATCAAGAAACTACAAGACAATGCTATAACTCATTATGCTACACAACTTACAAGCTACATTCCAAATAGTAAAAACTCATTTTATAATCAATATCATACTTATATACATCAATTATAATCACATTAATACAATTTTAGACCAAACAATGAAATAGTCAATTTCCCAAAATTTTTACTGTAAATTGTTTTAATGCTATAGTGATTTTGCAATTTTTTTCAAAAATGCGTCGTTTAGGCAATTCATGATATGAACATGCTTATATCAAAGTAACATCATATAAACACATCTTGCAATATAATCATAAATTCATAAAATACACAATGAAAAAAGTTAATGAAATTCAATTTCAACAAAACTCCTAAACACCATGCACATGCAACACGCTTCTATATTATTCTATCTCGTGTACTAACCATACTTTCCCACTTAAAAGGAACTCATATTACAACAAGAGAAGAGAACTTACCAACATCATCATCACTCTCATCCGGCTTCTCACCTCTAGACCAGAGTGCATAGAAATGCCTCTTTGTTGGAGCATCATCCTTTGGAACACTAGGAGCAACTTGTTTACCCTATCTTCCTCTAGAAGTAATCATAGGACAATCTCTCACCTAGTGTCCTTCCTTACCACAATCAAAGAAACTCCTGATACCCAATAGACACTCACCATAATGTTTCTTGCCAGATTTGGCACAATTAGGTTTGACCTTTTGAGAACCACCTCCTTTCTCCAATTTCACCTTAGCACTCTTAGGTTCTTCTTGAGTTTAAGCCCTGTTCTTAAACCTAGTTTGATTTTTGTCACTAGCACCACTCCTTTTCAAACTTCTAGCTATCCTCCTAAGTTTCGACTATTCAATCGATTGTGCATACACCATGAGTCTAGCTAGGGTCATATCATCATCTAGCATAGCGGTACGACATTCCTCCATAACTAAGTCGGCTTTACCCATCACAAAATTACTCATTTCATCTCCTGGATTAGACACAAGATAAGGGGCATACCTAGACAAAGATGAGTATTTCAAAGATTACTCCTCAAAACTCATATTGACTTGCTTGAGATTGATAAACTCCTCCACCTTAACTTCCCTTTTTCTCCCAGGGAAAGTACTTACCAAGAAAAGCTTCCTTGAACTCTTTTCACTCAATAGGACCCGATTCTTCCAGCCTATTATCCTCTATTGAGTGTAACATATTTGAGAAACATCCCTCAATTGGTATTAATTTAACTCTGCCTTCTCCCTAGATATAACTCCCATAGAACTCAACACCTTATACACCCTATCAATAAACTCTTGTGGATCCTCCCCCACCTTGGAGAAAAGAAATATAGGAGGATTCATCTTCACGAAATGTCTCAACCTAGAAGTCATAGTGATCTCCACGACATATTCCCTAGACATCATAGTCAAATTCACTTGAGTAGTCGCGGCTCGGGCTAAATCAAGCAAAGCCTCTCTAATCTCTTGATTAATCAAATTTGGATGAAGCACCGACATCCCATTACCTCCATCCACATTAGGAATATGATCACCTTGGGGAGGCACTTGAGCAGCTTGGACACCTTGCCCTTCTTGAGGAACTTACTCAACTCGAGGAGGAATCTCCTCATTCATCCTCTCCTCTTCCAACCTTCTAGCAGCCATCCTTCTACTATTCATATCCTAGAAACACAAGGAAACGCATTAAGAAGGATACTAATAATATTTACTCTACCGCATAACATAGGAGTAGAAAACAAGGGAAACTCTATCGTCCTATAGTCTCTTACCCATAGATGTGTCGCGACTCACACCAATGGTCAAGACTCTGCTAGACGTGAGTTGATGACACCATTCGATCTCTATTACTACTTTCACAAACAGATGCTCTGATACCAAACTTAGCACATCCTGAAACCACACCCTAGAAGATAAGGGCAATCTCGGATTGTAATCGGTATACTTGACCTCTCGGAGGTGTAATACAAGCCCTTACATATCATTCATCACATATACATAGTTAAAATTAGTGTGGAATAAAAACTTTTCACAAAACATAATAAAGTCTTAAAAAATCTCTTTCATATAAAGCAATAGGAAATGCTAAGTCTCAAACTTATCATCTTAAGACACAAGAATACTTGGGACACAGCCCATACTTCAAAATACGAATATGGAAATACTTAGTCTATTACAATACTTTAATAAGAAACATAAAAGACATATATGCCCTCGAGTCAAATAAGGACGTACTTCAACTTCTCTTGAACGATGCTATGTTCCAAGTCTTCACTTCCTAAAAGCTCCTCACCTACCAAGAACTATATAGATAGATAAAAGCATGGAATTAGTACAACCACATGTACTAAGTATGACATTGTGCATAAAAATCACAAAAATGGACTTTTATTGAAAATATGCATCTTTTCTTTTATAAATCATATAATAATCATAAGAACAAAGTTTCACAACTTATAAATATAAAAAATAACATTTAAACAAAAAATCACAATTTTAGAACCCACTTTATAGTAAGTTAAATTCACTGTACAATGAAGTACCTCACTGTTACAGTGAATTCACTTCCTTATATATTAATCACTTTCTATAATGTTGTTATCCCACTTAAAGCTATCCTAAGATTAACTTAAGTCACTCAAAGAGAGACCGCCCATACACCCTCTATAGATGTGCCTAACGACCCTTAAGATTACTTATAATGAGTCACATACACACTTACAAATTATCATAAACATCAAGGTAAGATAATTCTACTAAAGGTGACTCTAAGTGTCACTTGGTTGAGTTGTGTAGCGACCGCCCATACAATCCCTTACACAAACACTTAAGAGATCCTATAGACTCCCTAGAATATAATTATTCTCACTTAACACACCAACATATAGATGATATGGTATTCTCCTTCCAAAAGCTATCAAAAGACCTACTTAAGTAAATCAAGAAGATAAAGTTCATGGTTGACCTCTTCAAGATTATCTAAATAGTCCTTAATACTACCTAAGAATTATATCATGTCCACAACACAAAGCATCTTCCCTAACTAGAGTCATCCTCACGACTTCCAAAGTCAAAACATGAAGAGTTCATCGCTTATGACCTCTTCACACTTTAGCTAATGAATCCTTAAGTCACTCTAGATTAGGTACTTATTCATTTATATACTTAATAATATAAGTCAGTAGTTCATTAGTTCAATAAGACTAATACATCACATAAAGGACATTCATGTAATGGTCTTGGAGAAGACCTAGGAACTCTAAGTAACACCTTCAAAGTCTATTGTGCAATGTCTAGATAGCTACCCAACCACCACCTAAACCTCGTAAACTTCTATATTGCTAATAGGTATTCCATATGATGAGAATAGGCAATAACCGACATAAACCATGACAGCAAGACATGAAATCCGGAATTCTATCCTACTCCGGTTAGGTTGTTCTACTTGTCAAGGGTAGAACTTAAACGCATCCCATGCAGGCACATGGTTAAGGAATATGTAGTATATACTTTGTAATCTAGTCTCACTTATTTAACTAGAACTACTTCCCCTTACCATAATCACTCGGTCCTAGCCTTCTTTCTCACAGAGTAATAAACACATGAGGTTCACATTAGAGGGTTCCATAACAAGTTCATAACCCAATAACATTTACCCTACAAAAGAAGGTCCACTAGGGCTACCTTACAATAGAGACAAGAAGCTTATAAAGACTTTCCTAAGGATTAATATGATGCCGTTCAACCCAATTAACCTTAAGTCTATCATTCCTTTACTTTGAAGGATACCGTTACGGCTTACGACTTAAACAATCTCAACATTACCACTAAGTCAAGATTTCCACATAAAAGACTCTCTTAATGTCATTAAGGTCACATGTCATTCATACATTCAAGACTAGGAGTTATAACACCCTAAATAAATATGTCACATATTCATAATCATACATATATCAAGCAAGGGATACAAGTCAACCAAGACAAGACACCAGATACTTAACCTTTAACTCATAATGCAAGTCATTCTAGAAGCACCTACAAAATAACCCTAAATTCTTCAAGTCATCCTATATAATATCATAACATCATCATTGTAATCAACACAGACTCATATAGCCAAGTAGGAATAAGCAACACTCAACCCTAACACTATACACATAATATCAAAGGCATAGTCTAACATGGTCACCTAAGTGAACATGAATAGAAGAATACATATATGACTCCACATGTAGATAGATATTTTTTTGATTCACATAATCAAACTACACAAATAGTCATACTACCTCAAGTAGTTGTCAACAAGGCAAAAGTCATCATAGTACATAAAGTAACGACGACAAGGCCGCATCAATTACAAGTAAAACACATAACACCGCCACCATAAGCGGACTATACCAATCACAATAGAATCAAAGTATAAATAACATCAAATTTAATTAAATAGGGCAGCATACCCCCACATCATCCTCAATACTTCACTCCAAAGTGAACTTACTCAATTTGATAACGCAAGACCATTACCCAAGGCCATAACAACAATTCAATATAAAAACTACAATAATCATTGAACTAGGTCAAATCAATGTGATTTCATCAATATAATACAACCTAGATATCAATTTACTACAATTATTACATCAATGAATATCCCACATAAACCTACACAATAATTAATCAATATTAGATCAATATCAAGTAACCCAAAACTTAGTCAAAAACTAGGGTTTATCCAAATTCATGGGTTCATAGTAATTTGAGTTAAAATCATCAATAAAACATCAATCTAATCCATCATTGAAGTTTAAAAACAATGATGCAAGAACCCATGCTAGAATCATGAAATTGGACAATTCAACTTTGAAAACTTTAGAAAACATCTTGAGAGTTGGGCTCCTTGATGAAACAATTTTCAAGGATAAAAATCCATACATTTATTAATATAAATCTTCATGGTTATGAGTAATTTACACTCAAAACGTCACACCAAGCTCTTCCTTGATTTTGGACTTCAGTGGAGTCTTTGGGAGTTCTTAAGGGATTTTGGGGTTTTTGATTTTGAAGAATGAAATCTTGTAAGTTTTAATACTTATATACATGTTTAAAGTACCTTAAATACCCTTAATAAACAGTCAATACCCTTATTTGGAAGTGGGGTGAAATTTAAACATCACCCCTTAACTTAACAGTGAGCTGCGTGCAGGCACGGGCCACCATCGATGACTGCCCATCGACAGGGCATACGTCCACTTACGAGCCTTGTTGTCCACCATCTATGGGTTAAGAGACTTGGAACTGGGAGATTAGATCTATATTATATGTCCTATACGACTCCCACAAACTATGGGGCATCGACCAGGCCACTGGTATTCGATTGCCATTTGTAGGTGGACTCCCTTGAGGCAGTCTTTGGCCACCAACATGGGTCCTTCCTCAAGCACACCCTCAGTTGGTCCTTGGGGATGTTTGCCAAAAATTTTCCAACCCAAATATGATATTATATGATTTTTTCACCTCTCACATGAATTTCATCCAAAACGAACACGTAAAACTCGACGAAACATGCCTAGACACACAAGGTCATATCAACGCACATTTTTCAAACATCATGGACGTTCTTGGACGTTTAACCTCCAAACTCCAAGAAACTGGACACACTGCCTATAAATTATATAATAACCCATTTAAGGACCTTAAAACCTCATGAATCACACATACACACATAGAACCACATATGAGGAACCTAGGTGACTTAGTCGTCGAACGTCTTGGTCGTCCCTTGACGTTTGACTTTCAATGCACCTATACTTTAGATACTGCCTCAATACCATATATTTGACCTATTATGGAACTTAGACCATTAATACCAACTTTTTTGTCTCTAGTTCACCTAAGTTATTTTTGGGGTCTTACAGTTGCATCGTTAGATCGTGAATCATGTTCACAGTATAGTTGCAAGGGATTTCGCTCACTATAAGGTTTTGCGAAAACAAAATGAATAATTCATTATTTGATTTTAAATTTTTTATTATTTGGTCATCACTGATTTATATGATCATGATAATTAATATAACATGAGTTTTTTCTATTTGGAATGAAGGATGTGACTCTTATGGGAAAATGAGTTTTAGAAATTATACTAGTTTCTTGTTGTGTTGTGATTCTCTTAATTATGTGAAATTGATGTTTCTCCTTTATTGTGTGTTGTATGATGTGTTATATGTTATTTTCATGAGCTTTTAAGTTGAGTCTATACTCTTGGAAGTAGTCGGAGAGTCGCAAGTGTCATTCGAGGAAGAATATTGTCCTAGTGGGGGAGAATATAGCACCTCCAAAAATGACTTAGGTGAAACTAGGCCCTAACGTGTGTGTCATGAATTGTTCAAGTACTGAGAATTTCTAAAATTATGTTTGAGGCAGTGTCTAAAGATTTGGGTTAAGTTTGAAGTAAAACGTTAAGGGACGTCCAAGACGTTCGACGACTACTCACCTATGTGCCTTATGTGTTTTCATGTGACTATGTGTGAGTAATGCGTTTATGAGGTACTTATTTGTTTGAGAATAGTTTTTAGAATCATAATGTTGAGTTTGTTAAGGTTTTGAGGTCAAACATCAAAGAAAGTCCGGTGACGTTCGAAAGATAGCCTTTAGACGTTCTTGTGATTTTTGAGGTGTTTTAGCATGTTGCGGGGCTTGTTTGATATTGTACTTGTTTGGAGATGTTACTAATACCTACAAGTTCATGTTTAGAGGTTTAAGGTCAGTGTATGACTCTACTTAGGACCCACAAGGGTCCCTATAGAAGGACCCCAACTCAAGACTTGAAGTTGCATGGAAGCTTGCATGCAGTGCCAAACGATGGCTAGTCGATGGAACGATGGTTCATCAACATGGGGCATTGATTGAGGCTTCATGTCTTAAGGTTTTGGGACTCTGAATCAAACCATGATACACCCATCAATGGGGCGTTGTCCTACCAACGTACCATCCTTGGCAGGGCGTGGTTTGGACTTGCGTTGCCTTTAATTTTTCTGTTAAGGTTTGGGGGTTTTGGGAAATTTACCCCAAGTATTATAAAATATGAGGAGGGTTATTTTTGGTGTTTATGGGTATTTTATGATTATATAAGTCATGAAACTCTCATTTAAACCCTAGAAACTAGATCAAAACCCATTCCCTCCCAAAGTTTCTCCAAAAACCTCCATGAGAGCTCAAAGTGAAGATGAGAGCTTGAAGATGGATCTTCAATGGAGTTTATTCTTCGATAATCATTGGGTTTATTTAAGAAGGTATGTATTTCTTCTCCTCAGTCTTGATATCACCTTAGATTCAATTTCAAAGATGATTTTTGAATATTTCAAAAAGATTAAAAAGTCCAATTTCTACTCTAAGACTTGGGTTCTTGTATAAAACATTTTCAAACATTAAGATATGATATTATTGATGTATAATTTATTTTTTCCAATGAAATTCTCCATGAATACTTTACCTCCTCAAATCTCTCATTTTGACTAAAATATGTGTTATGTGATCATGCTTTGATATTAATGAATTCATGTGTAGATTGTTATAAGCTCTTGATTTATGTATATATTATGATTGTATGGTTTATAGGCTGTCAAAAATTTATCACATGACTATTTTATATTCTTATATCTATTGTATATTAAGCTTATTTATTTGATATTGATTTCATGCTTATGAATTCTAGTGTAGTTTTTATGGGCTATTGCATGATGTAACAATTGTATTCAATTAATGTCTAATTGGTCTTAGATTGATAAATATATATTGAATTGACCTATATTAAATTATTATGATAGTTTTTGTATTTGATTAATGTTCATGGCCATGGGTAAGGGCCTTATGGTATTGAATTGGATGATTTAGCTATGGATTGAAGTGTTGAGAATAGATTGGTGGTACGCTGTCCTAATTATTTTTACTTTAAGTAATGTAGCTCTTGTATTATGCTATGATTGGTATGTTCTACTTATGGTGACGGTGCTATGTGCCTTACTTGCATTCGATGTGGCCTTGTCGGCATTACATTATGTATTATGATGATCATGGCCTTGTCGGCACGACTTGAAGTATTATGATGATTTGGGTAGTGATTTATGTGAAATATTATCATAGATACCTACATATTAGCAATGTGATAATATGTGTTCTATTGATGTTGCTAGGTGATTATGTTAGACTATGAGTATGTGTTTATGTGTGTAGTTTTAGAGTTGATGCATGGTTGTTCCTACTTGACTATATGAGTCTATAATGGTTATATTGATGATGTTATAGTAATGTATAGGATGACATAAATATGATAAGGGTCTTTCCTAAGTGCTTCAAAGAATGATATGTTATATGTAATAAAGTAATGTATGTTGTGTCTTGTTTTAGTAGGCTTGTGTGCCTTGCTTGATACATGTATGAAGGATATGTGAATATGAGATGTCTTGACAAGGTAAGCTTAGTGCACCCTTGTCAGGTATGAATAAATGATATGTGAGACCTTTAATTATGTTAAGATGGTCATGTATGTGGAACCTTAAAGCTAGTTATAAGGTTATGAACCTTGAAGGCGAGAGCTGTAATCGTATCCTTCTGTATGAGTGTTGGGATTAAGGTTAATTGGCCGGGATGGCATGATATCATCCTTAGGAATGTCATGATTAACTATTCTATTCTCCATTGTAAGGTATCCCTAGAGGACCTCTTTGGTTGGGTGAATGTGATTGGGTTATTAACTAGATATGGAACCTCTTCATGTGATCCTTTAACGTCGATTATTCTATGAGAACAAAGGCTAGTACCGAGTGAGTATCTTATGGGAAGTATCTATATTTGAGACGGAGACTAGAGTACAATGTATCTCTACTTGAGAATGAGACTAGAGTACATAAAAGCACCCTTCATATTCCTTAACCATGTGCCTACATAGGATGTGTCCTAGTTCTACCCTTGGCAAGTAGAACACCCTCATCAGAGTTGGTTACAACTCCAGATCCAATGATTAGCTATCATACTCTATGTTGATTATTGCCTATTCTAATCTTGCTGGATACCTACTATTATTGGAGAAGTTCTATGAAGTTTAGGTTGTGGTATGCGACACTATCTAGACATTGCAAAATAGGCTATGAAGATGTTAGTGAGAGTCCCTAGGTCTTCTCCAAGGACATTACTTGAATGTCCTTATGTGATGAATGTCTCTTAAATGAACTAACGAATGTAATGACATAAGTTAAGAAATCATGTTCAATAAATAAGTAATTATGAAGAGTACTTAAGGGTTGTCTATTTAAGGTGTGAAGGAGGCATAGGAGTGGTTACTTCATCTCATACCTCGATAGGCCTTTAAAATGAATCTAGTTAGGAAAGTTGGTTGATTATATAGACAATATCTAAACTTAGGTAGTCTTATGTATTATTTAGGTAATATTTAAGAGGTCAATCATGGAGTTTATCTTTTTAATTTACTTGAGTATGTCTTTTGATAACCTTAGGAAGGGAGATTGTCATATTATATGTATGTTGTTGTATTATGTTGGAATGGTTCTATCCTAGGTATTATATAGGACCTCTTATGTGCGTGTGAAAGGGATTTTATGGGTGGTTCCTTCACAACTCACAACTGAATCATAGAATCGCCTTTGGTAGGAGAATCTCATGCTTATGTGTTTGGTGGACTGAAAGTATGTGTAGCTCATTATAGGTGGTCGTCAGGATAATTTAGGTCTTCTAGAAAGGGTGTATGGGTGGTCTCTCTTTGTCTTACTTTAAGTGAGTTTTAGGATAACTTTTAGTGAGAGCATTGCATGCTACTAATTAGCCCTCGTGAAGTTGAGAAACTTAACTGTAATACTGAAGTTAGTTCACTATAACTTGGTATGAGTTTACTGTAATGTTGCTAAAAGTTTGAATAATTGATTAAGTGATATCTTATGTGTTCCTAAGGTGTTGAATTTTTTTCTTATGCTTATAGTATGAAGTTTAAATCCAAATTAATGAAAAACATTTTATTTACTAAATGTACCTTTTTCATGGTTTTTGCATGGCTTTCAAACTTAGTGTATCTAATGTGCTAACCCCTTCTTTTCCCTTTTTGACTAAAATTTAGGGAATTGAAAGTCTTGATACGCCATGGAGAATGGATAGGTTTCTAAGGGTTGAAGATGAAGTATTGGTGAGTCCTCATCCATTCAAGGATAGTATCTACGTGTTCCTTTGTGAATTAGTCTTTATTTTAAGTCTTGTATAGGCTTAGTCCCAACTTTTTTATACTCCAAAATTAGATGGTTCAATGAGATGTCGTAAAGGTTTAATGTGTTAATGAAAGTCTTCCACTTGCGTATTGATTATGAATAGAGTTCTTCGTATGTGAACGAAGTTTTAAATTCTTAATCATTTTAGAATGTTATTATGCAATGAATGACACGAGTGGCTTTAATGAGATTTTATGAAGTCTTATTTGTCGTGTGGAGACTCAAGGATGTTTTAACTTCTAGAATGTACTTGCAGGTCGTTACACTTATTATACCCAACAATAGGTAAACAATCCGTCTAGGGTCAGGTTAGGACGTGGGGTGAATTTCCTATTCACCCCATAAATGAAACAACATCCATGGGAGTTGACACAGCCTGCATTGACGGCCAGTAAATGACACCATTAGGCCCATCGACGGGGCGCTTGTGGCCACCGTCGTTTTGGTTTTGAGGTTGCCATTTGACTGAGCCTTCTCCAAGAAAATTTCCATATCGACGCCTCTCCATCAACAGGGCATAGGTGAAACTACAGGCCGTTGATTGAGGGTCGTATGTAGTGACTTCCAAGGCAGCGTCTCGGTTGACTTTCGGTCCTCCTTGAGGGCCTTTTCTGGGTACTTTAGGGAGTTGTACTCGGAAGTTTCCAACGTAAATACACACCTTAACATGTCAAGGACTTCCCATACCACTTTAACAAAAAAACAAACACTCGCAACACATCCGAATATACTAAGCACAATCAAGTCACACATCCACGTCTCAGGGGCTAACTTTCAAACATCTTAAATGTTCTTGGAAGTTTGACTTCCAAATGACTTAAAATAAATCATACATGATTTAAAACACTTAGTTAACATTTTTACAAGCTTATAAGCACATTTGAGACTCTAGACACCCTAACTCATATTGGGGGTCTTACAATCCCCTTATTAGAATTGATGTTCTTTTTAATCAACATCTAGGCGCCACTTGTTTTTCTAAGATAGACCTCAGATTGGGTTATCATTAGTTGAGAGTAAAACAAAGTGATATTTAACATCAACATATAGTAAGAGAGTGTGATTTTTTAAAGAATATTTTCAGGACCTGCTATGGTCACTACGAATTTCTAGTCATGTCAATTTGTTTGACTAATGCTCTTGCATTGTTCATGGACCTTATGAAAAAAGTGTAAGACTAATCTTTGTATGTTTGTCATCATATTCATTGATTAAATTCTGATTCATACAAGGAATGAGAAGGATAATGCTAGTCATCTAAGAATTATTCTCCAAAATATTAGAGATAGAGAGTTGTATGCCTAACTTTCTAAATATAAGTTTAGGCTTCAGTTGGTGGAGTTTTTAAGCCGCATTGTATCTCATGATAGTATTCCTGTGGACACTCAGAAGATTGAGGCAGTTTAGAACTGGCCTAGATCCCTATGTCCAACTTATACAGGAGTTTCTTGGGATTTATTAGTTATTATAGAAGGTTCATCGAAGGGTTTTCATCTATTTCATCCCTTTTGATTAAGTGGACTCAGAAAACAACAAAGTTTCAATACTCTAAAGCTTGTAATAAAAGGTTCCAAGAATTGAAACCTAGGTTTACTATTGCCAAGTGTTGACCATACCAAAAGGTACACAAGGTTTTGTTGTGTATCGTGATGCGTCCAAATTAGAACTGGGTTATGTATTGATTAAGAATGGCAAGTTTATAGCTTATGCCTCTAGAAATCCTAAGATTCACATGAAAAATTACCCAAACCCACAATCTAGAGTTGGCTGCTGTATTGTTCGCTTTGAAAATATGGCGTCACTATATTAATAATATTTATGCATATATATTCATCGATTATAAGAGTCTTCAGTATGCATTCAGTTAGAAAGAGCCTAATCTTGTATAGAGGAGGTTGTTAGAGTTACTTAAAGATTATGACATGAGTATTCTATATTGTGTGGGTAAGGCTAACGTTGTTTGCTGATGCCTTGAGAAGGTTGTCTATGGGTAGTACCACCACGTTGAGGGAGAGAATAAATAATTAGTGAATATGTTTGCATGGGCATACACGATTGGGAGTCTGGTTAATGAATTCCAATGAAGGTGGAGTGGTGGTAATGATAGGGGCTGAAAATTACTAGTGTTTGAAGTGAATGAGAAACAAGACCAAGACCCATTTTACTTGAATTGAAGTCAAATGTTCAAAAGTAAAATGTGATGTATTTTGAATAAGGAGGATATGTTTTATTGAAATGTCAAGGTAGATTTGGTGTACAAAAGGTTGATGAGCTCCATGAGATGATCATGGAGGAAGATCATAACTTCGGATACTCTATACATTAAGGTTCAACATTGATGTATTGTGACTTGAGAGAAGTCTATTTATTGAGTATTATGAGGAGGTGTATTGTAGTGTTCTTTGCTAAGTGCCCAAATATCAAACAAGTCAAAGTTGAGTACCATAGTACCGATGGCACAACACAGAACATAGATCTTTTGGAATGGAAGTGGGAGATAATCAATGATCAACATGGATTTCATTACTGGTTTACAATGGTTTTGTAGACGTGATAATTCGATTTGGGTGATTGTAGAACGTATGACTAATTAACCCCATTTCTTACTGGTGAAGACTACTTTTTAGCAGAAGATTATGCTATACTAGATTTTCAAGAGGTAGTCAGACTTCATGGAGTTTATGTATCCATCAATTTGAATAGGGGTGCACATTTCATCGCACAATTCTAGAAGTCTTTCCTGAAAGGTTCAGGTTCGAAAGTAATTTTGAGTACTGCTTTCTATCCTCAGAGGGTTGGTCAAGAATAACACACAATTCAGAATTTCAAGGATATGTTGAGGGTATGTGTTATCGATTTCAAGGGTAATTGGGATTGTTATTTACCTCTCATTGATTTTTCTTGCAACAACAATTATCGCTCTATCTTTCAGATGGCTCCCTACAAGTCTCTTTATAGGAGAAGTTGTGTATCTCTTATTGGATTGTTTGAGGTTTTTGAGGGGGGTTATTGGATCAGACTTGGTTCATAAGCTACGAAGAAAGTGAAGACTATTCAAGAAAGGTTGAAGAAACTACAAACTCGTCAAAAATTCTATACCAATGTTATTAGAAAAGACTTGGAAGTTGAGGTGGATGATTCAGTTTACTTGAAGGTGTCACCCTTAAAGGGTATTGTGAGGTCTTACAAGAATGGGAAACTTTTCCCTACTATATTGGTCCTTATAGTATACCCAAGAGGAATGACAATGTAGCTTATGAGTGAAAGCTATTGCCAAAGTTAGCAGCAGTCCATCCGATATTTCATATTTCCATGCCCAAGAAGTGTATGGGCGATCCTTAACTTTTTTTACCTATTAAGAATATTGAAATTAAGGGCAACCTATATTATGAGGAGATTCCCATTGAGATACTTGATCGTCAGGTTTGCAAATTGAGAACCAAGGAGGATGCATCAGTCAAGTTTGAATAAAGGAACCAACTTGTTGAGGAAACTACTTGGGAGGCAAAGGAGGACATGAATAAGAGATACCTACACCTATTTGCTTCCGGTGAAGCTTCAAATCAATTTACTAATTCTTTTTTTGATACTTTTAAGATTAAATGTTGTGTTAATTTGCATATTGAGTTTTTGAGTTGGGTGTTAGATGTTCTCACCCTAAGTCTATTTAGAGTGATATCATTTGAGGAATAAAGTTCCAAATGAGGAAATATTGTAACAATCCGGTAGTATAAATGGATTATTTTAGAAAGAACTATTTGGAAAGAGACTAATTTAGAACTTTGCTAGTTATGTTTAAGTTATGAGTTTTGGGTGAAAACGACCATAACTTTCAATACAGGCTGATTTAGGTGTCCCATAAAATATAAAATTAAAGGTCTTTAATGTAACATACCTAAAATGAACTAAGTGAAACTAGATCCTAACATGTGTGTCATGAGTTGATATGGTCTAAAAATGGCTAATAATAGTGTTTACAGGCAGTTTTTAAAGTTTGAAAGTGAAACGTCCAAGACATTCAAATTCTTATGTAGATTGTATTGGGCTATTGAAATATGTATGAATGATGTTAGAATTGTATATAAATCGACTTAATTTGATGATTTTCATATTATATGTTTTTGGATCAATTGTATGGTTTTATTAATTGTTTGGATTGTTGTATATGGCCATTGGTAAGAGCCTTGTGAATTGAATTGGTTGGAATGACTAAGGATTGGAGGTGTTTATGATGAAATGGTGGTAACATGACCTAATCTCTTCTATATTGTGTAGTATCGGTCTTGAATTTTGTTGATTAGTATGTTGCACCTATGGTGGCGGTGGGTATGTGTTATAATCGTTATGAACATGGCCTTGTCGGTATTATTTTGAGAAATGTGAAGTAATCATTTTGTGACTTGTATATGATTAGCATGAAGGATCACGTTGTATATGTGAATATATGAGATTCAAGTATGAACTCTCCTAAGTGATTATGTGTTATCATGATAGACTAGGGTGATGTCTCTAGTTGTACTGTATCTTCATAGGCTCACTTGGTTGTTCCTACATGATACGTGAACACAATTGTATATGTGAATTGAATATGATGTATGTGTCTTGATTGATGGAATATGTCCCTCTACTTGATACATGCTCAATATGTGAGAATGAACATCTTGACTTAGTAGGCTTATGAACCTTTCTCTTGTAAGTGTATGGATAAATGTTGAATGAAAATCTCGGATTGGTAGACCTAATGTGGTGCCCTTCTAAGCATGAATAATACGTGGAACCTTCAATATAGAAAGAAGCTTAATATATCCTTGAAGTTGAATGTCGTAATGGTATCCTTCTTCTTTGAATAGTGGACATAGGGATTGGCTGGCCGGAACGACATGAGACAACTCTAAAAAACTGATTGAGCTATCCTTATTAACCATTGTGTGGAAGACCTAGAGGACCCATCTTTGGTAGGTGCATTATGGTTAGGTAATGACTAAGATATGGTACCTTTGCAAATGACCTTATGACATTGAACTTACTCTATGAGAACAAAGGCTAGCACCGAATGAATATACGCTACTTGATAAGGAGACTAGAGTGCAATGTAGTGCTACACGAGAAGGAGATTAGAGTGTAAAGAATCCCTTGATATTCCTTAAATATGTGCCTATGTGGGATGTTTCCTAGTCCTACCATGGAAAGTATAATACCCTCTATCGCAGTATGGTTGACTACGGATTCCATGCCTTTCTAGTATGGTCTATGTCGATTATTGACTATTCTTATCATGTGAGATACATTCTAGTATTGGATAAGTTATACAACGTTTAGGTAGTGGAATGGGACATTATCTAGATATGGCATGAGTAAACTTTCAACGTGCTAGGGTGTAGGTTCCTAAGGTCTTTTTCAAGATCATTATGTGAAGTCCTTAATTCGTGAAGTGTCTCTTAATTGAATTAATGAATGATTATGACTTAAGTTAATCTAAGTTAAAGAAAAGGATCCCTATCTAGTGTATCTTTGAGGATTGCTTAAGTAGTCTTGAAGAGGGTGTATGAGCGGTCTCTTCAATGTTTTAATCATGTTTATCTTAGAGTAACCTTAGGTGGTGAGTTAAATATTTAAAAGGTAACAATCTTATTTTAGGCAGTCTTAAGGATTATTTAGATGTGCTTGAAGAGGGTGTATGGGTGGTCTCTTCTTCTCTTAGTTAAGTAAGTCTTAGGATAACCTTTGATAGAAGGGTTATATACTTATATTGTTTGAAGTGATATTAATGCTATAATTTGAATTACTTGGAATATATCTTATATATATGTTTATGTTAACTTCAAGGTGGTTTCTTATCCTTATGTTATGAGGTTTTCTCAAAAAGGAGCATGAAAGCATAATTTAAAGCAAATGTCCCTTTAACATGATTTTATTGCATTAAACCATACTTAGTGCATTCTTATGTACTAATTCCATATATTGTCTTATCTGTAAAGGTGAAGGCGGCAATTGGGAGGAGTTCTTTGAAGTGAAGCTTGAATGTTAGTATTATTTCAAGCAAGTGTTGGTATGTTCTCAATTGATTTGAGGACATAACTTTGTTTAGGCTTTTTTTTTCAAAGACGTTGTAATCTACTTATTTATTTTCTATATTGTAGATGTATGGGCTCTTGCGCAAGATATTCGTGTGTTTAAGATGGGAAACGAGACCTAGCATTTCCTATGTTTTCGATAAAAGAGATTTTAATATGATGTTATGAAAAGTTTTAATTCCGCACTACTATTCAAATATGTTTATGCAATGAATGAGGTCTAAAGGCTTGTATGAGACATGTGAAAGGTAGAATACGCCATGTGGCGACTTGAGGATACCATTTATTCTAGGGTATACCCTCGGGTCTCTACATTTAAATCCTCTTTCTAATGCCATCAAGTTTGTTAAATTTTAAGTTTGGATGAGGGAGATATTCCTATTTGAAGAAAGCCCATCCATTAAAGAAATTTAGCTGGATTAGTGAGGAATATTTTTGTCTTTTCCTTACATCTTCAACTTTAAACGTTTTTAGTTATAGTTTAAGAATCAAAATTGATTTGGGTCAGTTTTCACAATCCTAAAATATGCTTAAGGTTTTGAGCGAATTTCAAGAAGAGGAATAGAAGGGATAAGGAAGAACGATAAAGATTCTTGTTAATCGAGAACTGTTTTGCCAAATTAATATATGTCAGACATAATAGTGTTGGGTTCGTTCACCCACACACAAATCATGTGATTCTAAATCCGTACATTGGTTGTTGAGTTTAAATGATTTGAGCTCTTGAAGAGATTCTTGAAGTTTCATTCTTAAATCGTTGGTGTTGAGTTCTTGAGATGAATGTAAGGAGTTTGATTAATGTTGTTTTTGTGTAGCGTTTCATGTACTTTTGTTGGGTATTTAAATCTAAGTGAGTTGGGAAGAAAAGGTGAACTAGGGCCTTAATTCGAGAAAAAAAATTAGTCAGAAGGTTCTGGGGAGGGGCTCTGGTGGAACGCCCCAGATGCGTTAGTGGTGTCACATCCTGGGAGCACCCCCTAGAAGTAACATCGCATAATTTATCTCTCGGAGATCTTATACAAGCCCATAATAATCATTCATCTCATTGTCATAGTAAATTTAGTGGAAAATTTAAAACTTTTCACAGTCCATCATATGCTAGTAACTTCACTTCATAGATATGTAAAATATCATATTAAATACTTATCTAACTATGTTGCCATATTAGACTCAACAAAATTAGAGTACATTAGGGACACAACCCTTAAAATATAAGACATAACTATTACTTTATACACTTTACAGTAAACTAATCATTAGGACATCCTTGGACTTAAGGATTCCTTTCCTTGAGCTTGGGAATCACATATCAAGATCCTCAATAATATACATATCCTTTAAAAATCCATTACCTACACTTTTTGTAAAAAGTAGAGAAGAATAGGATTAGTACAAGAATGCACTAAGTATGACAATCATGGAATAAATATGCTTTTAAAAGGGACAATTTTCTTGAAATCGTACTTCATACCTTTTTGAGTAAATCTTCATAAAACCTTTATATAATAGCATTTATACCATTTACATACTTGATATAGGCATATTCAAAGGGAAAATATCATATAAGATCACAAATAGAATTAAGGCATTTTTGACTCACATTACAATTAGACAAATTTTTTCTTTATAGTGAGTATTTTCCTTTCGCACTGAACATTTTTCTTCGACTTTCTAACCTCCCAAGTAATCCCTCTAGTGATACTTGGTGCAATGCATCAACTTAAGGTCAAAAGGAAAACATAAATACGTCTTACATAAACAAACACATACCATCATATAAGTATAGTACATCAAAGAAACCTTTACCCCAAGACACAAGAACATTACAGTAAAGTATAGTCATTATGCACGTATACTTATTTTACTTCACATAGGACCTTATGATTACTTTATGACAATCCCAATCTAAATATACTAGTGCAATGTACGTGTGAAGCCCCATAACCCCATACATACTTAGTAGACCTATCATGGACAACAAGACTTAACATATCCTTCATGTACCAAACACAATGCTATAGTCAACCACATACATTTCAATATAGGACCTTAGTCACATAGTCATATTAGAACTTCATATCATGCATATCACCTCATATAGAAATTAACACAATGTCATGCAGAAGGACCATAAACATCAGCATACACATTAGAAAAACTTCCTAGGACTTCTCTCAAATGTCATTGGTGCAATGCATAGGTGAAGTCCCATACCCCCACCTACACCAAGCAACTACCCTAAGGTTATCCTAGTTAGAGTCCTTACATTAGTTCCATTGTACATTTTACTTTAGGGAGACTATAGCCTTAACCGACAAAAGACCATGTATGCCAAACATGGAATTTGATGTCATCCCCTCACACTAAAATAAGGTGCCTTACTTGCCACTGTAATACATGAGTATCATGCTAGCATATTAGGTGATATCTCTTGCTAGATCCTATGGGGAAACATAGTTATGGAACTTGGAGACATATATGTGAAAACTCTCTTTATCCCAAATTGCGCATTACGGTTATTCACTGTGGAAACCTTTTTTATGCCTATTGAGGCTTTGTTGTTATCCACCTCATGAGGATTATGGTGACCTACCTTCTTCCCACCACCTCATGAGGATTATGGTGACCTACCTTCTTCCAATGTGAAGGGACACCCCTCATCTTCAAGTTCACTCGGTGCTAAGCTATGTTCTCTTTATTAAAAGCCTTTAATTACATTTCATTATAAAACGTACGCTTTTGGAGATTCACTCCCATATGCTTAGCTCATAGTTTATAGATTAGAAGTCCTTTCATCAACCTATATCATGTGAGAAAAACTTTCATATGGACATTGCATATGTAAGTATTTATGTTGTTTGGGATACTCTAGAGAACACCTTTCAAGAGCCCCTCTATTGACTAGATCATCATTCATGTGTGTGTGTACATACATGTGAGCAAACCTTTCACCTAACACCATTAGACCACACATATTCATACTTAACTTCATTCATGCATAAATGTACAAGTGTAACTATATGAGCCATACGTTCATATAAACTCATTTAGACACTAGGTACAATCATCCTTCATCATACCACATACTTAACATTATAACATGTAACACACATTCATAACATGTTCATTCACTTTCATGTACATAGAAACCAAACAAAGGAACTATTCTATCAAGGTACACATGTGCAATGCATAAATAAAGTCCCATACCCTTGCCCATTCTAGTGCACCTATCAAGTCATCCTAGTTATATAGAATACCTTCCATACGTCACATACATTTATCTTTCATACATAGAAGTAGACATATAGTGAATATGACATCAACCTTTCATTAGATACCATGACCCTTTATTACATATAATCATGTATTATGTGTGAGTGTGTGTATACATTGGACAACCTGATCACATAATAGCTATCAATAACACCTTGAGGCAGAACCATTTAAGATCACAATGCACAACCAAGCATAGACCACACAACACAATTTAGCATAGGAGGCAAGAAGATCTTTACATTACATTCAAGACTCCTAACCTTAGCTATTCAAACATTCACATAGGGGTACATGGGTAAGGGTCATCAATCCTTAACACTTCATTAATGGAAGCACCTACACATGATCTTAGCCTAACCATTTTCAAGCTCATGGCAATATTAACATAACCTAGATTGACAACAAGAGTAGAAGACTAGGCACAAGTTACACATAAGGTGATCATCATAACCACACATTCATGTATTTATCAATTTGCCTTCAATGCCATGGTAAGCACAAATATAATGACAATAAGGTAAACTCGCCACCATAAGTGGATGTACCATACAATGTCATACAAGGCATCATCAACAATAATATAAAGAAGTACAGAGGGAAAGCCATTCTTACCAATTCATCAACCTTTGATCATCATTTATCAATATACCTTTTAATAAACATATCTTTATATGGAAGTACCTAAATATACATTTAATCATGAAAGAAACCATGTACAAGTCGCTACAAGATCATACTATAACATAATACAAGACATCATATATATACTAGAATGTAGGGAGTCGTAGATCATCAACCAATTTCCCTAGTCTTGATCATCAATAAAAATTCATCAATAATGTACATGTAGGGCAGTAGCTTATAGAAATCATAGTCTAGACGAGGTTCTACTCAAATTGCAAATAAACTCGAGATCATAGTGAGCATCATTGAAACACAATAAAGAGAAAATAGGGATCAAGTCTTGAAGCGTCAATCAACATTGGATAAAAATACATAATTCATCATTATAATCTATTATAGGCAGTATCTAAAGTACCATTAACCCTATACGAACTCATGAACCAATTACCATGGAGTCGAGATACATAGAACTACATTAGCAAATTATAGACGATAGGAGAACACGCACCAATACTATCTTATCTTCAATCCTTGGTCAACATTGGATCCATTACATATAATTATTAATCTATATATATGTCAAACAGTGGTCATAAATCAATTTAACATAATCGAATTCGTTATTATTGCATTATAATGGCAATGTTATAGTAATCACATAGAGACATAGGCTAGGTATGACAAAATCTTCATACATTGATCTAATTTGATACTTAATCAACAATTCACCATCAATATACATTCTACACAACAGACATAAGCATATTAACATAATTTAATCACAAATCGATAAGCATAAGATGAAGATCATAAAGCCATACATAGACTAAAAATGAGTTTATGAAAGAGAATGAGTTCATCATTAAATTAGATTGAAAATCACGTCCAATCAGTATTAATCATCAATACATTCATATTATACTTTTAAAATTAATTTAAGAAAGAACCCATGGCTAGATTGAAGAAAAAGAGATTTGATCATGAAACTTTTTTGAAAACATTGAGATTAACTATCCAAGTGAAAGGTTACTTAGAAATAAAGGATCAGCATACCTCTATTTCATGAAGAATTCAATAAAAAATTTTGAAGAATCCATCGAAATCCCATCTACACGCTATCCTTGAACTTCACCTTCAACGGAGGTTTCTAGAAAGGATATTTTGGGAGAGGGAGGTTTGATTTTGATTTGGAGGATTGGGTATGGGATATTAACATTTTACATCATTTATATATACTTAAAAATAGGAAAATTAACTGCATATCATAAGGTTAAAACGTGGTGCGAATTTCCCGTTCACCCCATACTTAGGCAGCGTGCATGGCATTGACTGTAGGCTTGCATCGACGGACACCAACGACGGGGCAGGGGTCAATCGATGGACCGTCCTGAACCTCCGTCGTTTGGGTATGAGGTTGTGTCCAAGACTTCTCCAGTATAAGTTCCCATTAACGCCTCCCCATAGACGGGGTGTCAGTCCACCAACGAGACATCCTTTGAGCTCGTCGATTAATAATGCCAAGGTACTGTCTCGACAGCCTTTGGTCCTTCTTGTGGGCCCTTTTGCAGGGATCTTGGAAAGTCGTACCTGGACGTTTCCAACTTAAATATGAACATTAAAATTTCAAGGACCTTCCACATCATTTTAACCCAAAACAATTACACGCAACATGTCCAAACATGCTAGGCCCCATCAAGAGACACATGAACGTCTCAAGGGCTAACTTTCTAACGTCTTAGACGTTTGACCTCCAAGCTTTATTAAACTCAACATACTACCTATAAACATAATTATAACTCATTTTAGGACTTCATAAGTTCGAGACATACAAATATAATCAAGTATAGACACATGAGCCACATAGGTGACTAATCTTCAAACGTCTTGGTCGTCCCTAGACGTTTGACATCCACATCACTTTAAACCTTGCACACCACCTCAATACAATATTATAAGAAATTTTAGGACCTGAGACCCTTATGACTAAAATTTTAGGCTCTAGACACTCTAACACATTTTGGTGACCTTACAAGTGGGGTTGGGCAGTGCAACAGCAGTGCGCCCCATTTGAGTCTCTGAAGTTTAGGGGCTGACACCCCGCATTCGCAGTGCGCCATGGTCTCTTGCCCCCACCCCTTTTTTACATTTCTTGCTCTGTCTAAGTTCTTTTAAAGTATAACTTTACTACCTTTTGATAATAAATACTCAAAATTACATCTTAACATCGAGAAATCATTCATAATCTGAATCATAACCCTTGAATTTTATTCAAAATAAAGGCATATTTAAAAGTAATGTTTTGAGAGTTTCTTCGAGTCATTTTGAGAAATATTTTACAATATTTCAAAACTTGTTTAAAGACTTGAACACTTGAGTTTGAGAATCAGAAGAGTTGAGTTTTCATTTTCAAAAATGAATATACGAGAACTAAGTATTACCAAGACTAAGTGTTTTTATATAAAAAATGAGAGATAACATGGATTTCCAAATGAGATCATGAGTTTTCTTTGAGTATAATCTCTTATAAGAGAAACTCTTGAGTAATAATCTCAAATATTGAGGACGAAGAAGTATTTTTAAACATATGAGTCGAGTCTATTTTCGGGAGTAGTATTTAGCACCAATATGAAGACGAATTCCTAAAACTCAAAGTCCTCATAATATATGTAGCCAACATGTGTAGAATGGTCATACTTTTTAGATGATTTATTACTTTTCTTAAGCATAGCTTATAGATCCACTTTATTGAGGATATCTTATACTCCGGCAAGGTATAAAACTGTTCTAGTAGTGTGGGTGAGTTATTATATCATTACATAGCTTATAGTGATGGTCTTAGGTTAGCGAACCTCTCAAATTGAGTTATTTTGTATCTTTACATACAAACTGAGTTATTATTGTATTTATTAATGCATTGATTTTATATCTACTTTTTAAATTCCTTATATAAACTGCACTTTTTTTATCATTTCATATTGCATTGACTTGAGCATCCATGAGTTAAGGTTGACTTGAGTAAAGTTGAGGTGGGTATGTTTCCTTGTTTCCAAATTCAGGCTTTTATGTCATGTTCAGTGTTCCCCTTATATGCGCGTACATTCAATGTACTGATTCCATTTTTCCTAGATCATTTCATGATGCAGATATAGGAGATCATAGTTATCGTGCTTCGTTGATACCGTATCAGTGCAACTTAGCTTTAGTGAGCCTCTTTGGTTCTAGTGGATCCATTTTTTATTTCCTTTATTTCATTTTAGGTAGGATGATGGGGGTTATTATCCCGGAATCTCTCATAGTATTTAGGGGATCCATAGATAGACAATAGTATTTGCAGAGTTTTTCTTTCATTTCTCTTGTTAATGATTTGAAGACTCTAAGTTGAACACTTATATTCATTTGAGTATTTTGACTTAACTATTTTATTTATGAGTTTAGTTATTTGTGTTATTCTATTTCAGTAGAGTAAGTCTTCCGTTGAGACGTGAGCTAGGACAAGGTTTAAGTTGGGGCTAGTAATAGTTTTTGAATGCTGGTCACATCTAGGGTGTAGGCTCAGGCGTGAGAGGGATTTACTCACTTTGCATTCTTTCAATCATTGAGTTCCAAAAATAAACCTAGTTTTCAGTACATGATTTCTACAAAGCATACAACTTTATAAAAAACATGAATTCCATGATTTTTTTTGTTTTTCATCATAAATGGTTTATTTATGTGCTTTCAAACAATAAGTCAGTATTTTTAAATGGTATTTTTACGGACCCTTAAAATATAAATATTTTCTTGTCTTAGAACTATGGTATTTCACATGGATATATTAGACTATCAATTTTCATGATTTATGATTCTTTCATGTAAAACATAAATCAATATTTTTGAATTATCAATACTCATGAGATAGTCAATTATATTTATTTATAAACATCATTTCTAATTATCATATCGTTATTATAGTCAGTTTATCATTATTTTCGTTAGGATATTTTACTTAGCACTGCACGAGCCTATGGATGAAGACTCACCTGTTCATTGAGGACTTAGACCTATAGTCATAATCCTTGAGTGTGCTAACATAGAATTATAATTCACACATATCATACTATGAATGACACCTTAGGCTCTTGCAGACATTAACGTAGTGGTATTACTGTTATGGCACGATCCTGTACCCTCGATGTAACGTCACTTTAAAACTATTTTTGGTCCCCAAGTGAACCCTTGACCTAGCTAAATACCCATCAGAAGACTTAATAAAAAAAATATGACCTCAATTTACAAATATTAACTCAAATCTTTGAAGATACTTAACATAGAATATTTAAATTAATCAACTACCCATAAAAAGCCAATTCAAGTATTAAACTTTAACAATTGAAATGGAAAAGACCCCTAAAAACACCAATGTCTATTAAGCCTCTAATAACTATGATAGACTTCGCGACAAGACCTATGTCATCTTAGTAAAGCTCAAAATTAAAGTGGAGTTCTTTGGAAGTAAGGAGGCTCACCAAATCTAACTATAACTTCAAGTGGTATCAATAGAGCTCTTATTTATGACCTAAATACTTGTATGTGCATAATAATAGAGACACATGCCAAATCGCATCGGTACATTAATGTAAGAGCATGAAAGGGGAACCTACAACATAGGCATAAGTTTGAACTAATAAAAAGGAAGGACATACTCACCTTTTCTCATCTAAACTCAACGCAATCTAATATACAAGCAACATCAAATATGCAGTTTAAAGAAATCATTTAAATTAGTAGATAATAACTCAGTGTATATACAAATACAATAATAAATTGTTTATACTTATATCGGAGATGCTCTAACAAAAAACCATTAGCACGAGCTAAGTGATGATTCAATGTCTCACCACGCTATCAGAAGTGTCATATAACTTGCCGGAGTATAGGAAATTCTCAACCAAGTGGATCATCTGAGCTATGATTAAAAGAAATAAAGAATCATTTAAAAAGTATGACCTTTTTCCCATGTTGGCATGCATAGTTTATGAGGATTTTGAGTTTTCTGAACTTATCCGGTATTGAGGTTCAATACTAATACAAATAATATATATATATATATATATATATATATA
>NC_028648.1:24880921-24917162 GCF_001406875.1 Solanum pennellii | reverse complement strand
ATATATATATATATATATATATATATATATATAAACATATGCTCATATGTTTTAAAGAAAACATAAATCCTTCTCCTCAATTTCAGATAAATACTCAAAAGATATCTCTCAAATGAAATGATGTTCAAAACTCCCTATAAACTCATTTAGAAATTAGTGTTGCTCTTTTTTTATATGCAAAAATGTTACATAAAGTGGAATACATAGTCCCTTCATAATTATTTTGAAAAACAAAGTCAAATATCTTCATCCTCATACTAATTTACTCAATTATTAAAACAAATAAATAATTGTAGAGACTTCTTAAAAAAACACAAAAGTATTATTAAAGTTTACTCATAATCTCTTCATGAATTTGATATGTGAATTCAATAGTTATGATTTGGATAAAAATGATCTCTCAATGATTAGTGATGATGTTACAATATGAGAGAGAAAACACGATTCAAAAGAATATATACCAAAAAAAAAGAGGAAAAAGAGGCCTGACGTCCCTGCTGCAACTATGGTGCACCGTGTCGGCCCTCAGTTACTTGGAGCTATTTTTTGGGCGCACTACATATGCAGGGCGCCAACAACCTGGCGCTACAGAGGCATGCAAACAAACCTATTCCAATGTGTTCCGATGAATTTTTTTCTTGATTTATTGTCATAATTGAGATAGAATCAAATACTTTCCTAAAAATACCCGTAGATTCTTAATCAACAAATAAATGTAAATCTACTAAAAATCCCTCAAGAACAACACCTATTTGCAAAATGCTCACCTCAAGAACTCAACAAAACTCAATTATTAAAGAATGAAGCCCAAAATCTCAAAGAACTTAATGAAGAACTCAATATTCTCAATCTTATGGATGAATTAAAAATTAGAAACTCATGATTAGCGTGAGGCTGAACACATCTATTACAATGAAAACATACATATTTCTTGTAAGAACGAAGTTCTTGGCTATTTCTTCATAAGCCCTAACTTTTTAACTATTTTGGAATGAGTCCCAATTGACTTTGATTTGATTAGGCCCCTGAACTTAAGAAGGTATAAACGTTTTAGACTAGTGGGGTAAGGAAAATACAAAAATTACCCCTGCTTAAAATGGATGAATTTCCTTACTAGACAAGTTATAGTTAGATAACCATATCTCCTTCATGCGAACTCAGAATTTAGCAATCTTGGTGGTTTTGAAAAGAGGACTCAACGAACAATGATTTGATGTCTCATGGGCAACCTAACTCGTCATGTCCTAAAAGTTATGGTAAATTTGAAGAAGACCCAAAACTTACAATTTAAGAGTAACAATATCAATTTATCTCTTTCTAATTTGGTTCATTTTAAATTGATCTCCTTCTAAGATCAAGGAATAACAACTAAACTAGCTCATATCTTCGTCAATACTTTGGCATGGTATATTGGACCCTTTTAGTGGTGATTATACATCAAAGTCAATCTAGTAACACACATTGTTATGTATATCAGTTTGTACTATCTCCCTATGTTCAATATTAGATCTTGCATGACCTAGTACTCAATTATTTCAATAGTTTCAGTAGCATTTTTTAATACTTGGTTATTGCATCCTTTCATGGTATTAAGTACAACAATTCCCATTCTACATTTCCATTTATACTATTTATCATGCATATTCTACATACTCAATGCATACAAAGTACTAAATGCATATTTTTTTAGTGTTTATGTTTGATAATATAGGTACTTACTGGTGGTTAGTAAAGCTTTAGATCATCTTAGTAGTATTACTGGTGGGTTCTAATCTTTCAAGTACTACTTCTATAATTTATTTAGTTGCTATTTTATTTTGAGAAAGTCATTAGTTATTGTTAAAGGCTTGTCCTAGTAACTTGTTTTAAAAGAGGGTTACATAAAATCCTAAGAGAACTACAATACTTGTCTATTTAATGTTAAGTATTATAGACTATTCAAATTAAGCTTCAGCATAAGTATATCATTTATCACTTATGTTAGATCTTAGTGCTATGTCAGACCATGAGTTAGCTTGGTGTAACTTATTTCCCTAAGCGTCATATTACAATAATGAGGTAGTATCGGATGGTGTAAAAGTGTGTGCTTATGTGAATATATACAGTCAACAAAAACCCATAAATAGTGGACTTTGAATCACCCAAAATAGAGCTCCAGAACTCAAGATTTTGAAGTTTCAAAATGAGCCTGGTTTTGATTTTTTTGCTATATAAATAGCAATATTTTTTGTCTCTAAAAGGTAAATACTTCATCTAGGTTAATTTTAGTGGAAAATTTGAAACTTTTTATTTCTTAACATACATTTATACATACTACTTAACATCATAGGCGTTCACAAATCAACCATCTAATGAACAGATAATCACATGAAAGAATTAGATCATAAGTTTATGATACGTGTTTTTTCCGAAACGGCACCAATACAAAAGTCTGAAAAAAAGTGGAAAGAAACGCTAGTGGAACATGCTCTACTATCTATAGCCTACATCTAAGCTAGATAATAACGGTAGACATCCTCGAAAGCATGAGGGCCTACCAAGTCCGGATGAAAGCTCCGCTGCAATGTCAACTTGTAAGCTCTAGCGTCCACCTGTGCCTACACCTAAAATTGTAGAATTGTATGGAATCATTTCACACTTGTACTAAGTATGTGTATATGAAAGCACACACAAAGGACATGCATGAGTAAGAACAACTCTTTCCTAACAACATGATTATAGAAAGTCAAGTAAGTGGACTTGCCAAATTTGGATTAGGAATGTTAGTGGACTTTCCAAATTTGGATTAGGAAAGTCATTCCATCAGAGGAACATGCATTATCATACTTATCATATTACACATAACACATAACATCTTACACATAGCACATATCATTTGGCATATAGCACATATCATTTTGCATATATCACATAACCTCTTACATATAATACATGTCGTTTTGCATATAGCACATAACATCTTTCATATCATTTATTCATATTCCATGAGACCTTGGAATCATGGACTTTACATTAAGACTTCCAAAAATGAGGGCTTAACATATGGGACCTCAACTACGGAGCCTTCTTTAGCAAACACAGAGTCTGCTTCATCAATTCATACGTACTTCACTTCATTTCGTTCATAGGCTAGTGTGAACACCAGCTATACCTAAGATGTAGTTTAAGACTTTCATCAGGTTCGTTGTGAAATGATCAAGAATGACCTAGTGTCATTACTTAAGTCTAGCGCACCTCTTGATTATCCTATCCTAACACCTTTGGTATCTTTCGTTTCGTTATGTGCATAATTTGTGGCTGGCCTCATTCATTCATTGGGAACTTTAAATTTAACTGACATAGATCATGTGAGCATCATGAAATCTAGTGTCTCCCCCACACCGAAAAAAGGTGGAATCACTGGCCAAAGTGACCCAAAACATGCTAGCGTACATCGGAATTGAACCCCGCCAGATCCCTATATTAGAATTATAGGTTTAAAGACTAGGAGATATAAGGAGACCTATACCCGGTATGCGGGACAGTCTCATCCCATGAGAGTTACGTGAACCTCCGCCCTTCCCGAAAAAAGGCATCACCGCTCATAGCTAGTCTATCGGTGCACAATATAAAGTTCCATTACATTCAACTCATAATTCATAGAAACTGGCTTCTAGTATGAGGACATCGTATCTCAATAGATGATTTCTCATCTCATCATTAGTATTAACTATACATTATTCTCAATACTTTTATTATAGTTTTCATAGAGACTAGTCTCTTCATTAACTTTACACTCTCATAGGTGAGTACGTTTTAGTTACATTTACTTAGGCTCATTTGAGATTGCTCTCATCTTTCACAATTGCATCTTATCATGTTGTCACCAAATTCATTAACATAGCACATTTGCTCTTCATAATTACCCACCCCTTTCTACGTGAATGTTCATTTCATCATATGTCAATGCACTTGGACGTTTAGTGTGTTTCACACTCTTACTTAACCTTTCTAGAGTTTCATCATTTCATTGTTCATATAATCATTTCATTACATACATCTTAGGTTCACTTACATCTAACGTATGCTAGACTTATAGGTCTATACATACAAGCAATGAGGTTTCAATCATAATTCATTTAAGTGATTCATATCTTCCTAAGATTATGTGGTACAAGACTTATGCATCTTGTCTGTATGTCAAGATCTCGATTCTGATCCATGTAGGCAGAATTATTCTTGAACATTTAATTTACGTATGACTTATGTATCAATACGAAATTTTGGCATGGGAACCCGGTTTCAAATCCCTTGGACAACACTTACATTTTTCTTTTATTTTCTTTTGGGACACACGACTTGGGGACCCATGATAAAGCCCCAACACCTTCATTTTCTTTTATTTTCTCTTCTTTAAATTTTCACTTTCTTGGCCGAGGGTTTGTGGGATCGAACCCCCACAGCCCTATTTATTTTAATTTCTTTTTACATGAATTTTATGAGTTGACCATGAGGTTGTGGGATCGAACCCCCACAACCTCACTTCATTTTTATTTCAATTCTCCTTTTCCGCCTAGAGGTCGTGGGTTCGATTCCCACCCCTTGCACTTATTTTCTTTTAGTTATTACTTAAGATTGACCGACAGGTTGTGGGTTCGAATACCACTCCTCTTATATTTTATTATCATACTTTATTTTTCAGCCAGGAGGACGGTTCGATTCCCCCTTACCACATTGTTTTTCACTTCTATATTTTCACCACTTTGAACATGGTGAGGTTACGGGTTCGACCCTCAGTGACCTCACTTGATTTTCTTCACTTTTCATGACATTTTAAACAACTAAAATTTGATGAAATTAATCAACAAGGTGCTGGATATTTGAGTTACATTTTCAGCTTCTTTTCCATTCCATTACACGTTAGTTCTTAGCGGAATTTCATAGTGCATTTAGAACGTTTTGGGTGCATCTTTCATGGATTCGTTTAGCCAAGAGATTATCACTCAAATCAGCCACATTTTTATCTCATAAGATCATAATGATTTACATAAACATGTGTACATGAAATACAAAGAACTAATATGCGATTTCAATTTCTAAACTGTGACCAATAGCAACGGTAACACAACTAAATGCAGGTAGTTACATTTTTGGATAACATAACCATAAGTCACATAATTTCCGAACATACATTTAAACACATAATTATCAAGAAAACATGTTTTATCCCTAGTTTTTTACCAGCAAACATAACCAACCTATGATTCAACGGGAACTAGTGACAGGCACATGAAATGGGAAAACAACCCTAGTTTTCAGATGGAATATACTAAACCTTAAGGGGTCTCTTTGGAAAGGGACCAAGAGAGAAGAGAACCCATACCTTTTATGACGTTGAAAACTTGATGTTTCTGCCCAACCCTGCTCCAACACTCACGTCCAAATCCATGCTTCAACACCAAATTTTTTATGGAAAATCTCCTTCCTTTGCCTAAAATTATTGATTAGTTGTTTGTTTAAAATTTTCGTTGTGAAATCTTCAAGTGTGAAGAACTTTGGTTTATCTTCTGTTTTTGTACGTTATTTGGCAGAGAGAATGTGAATGAGAGTGATAGAGACGTGAGAGATGAGAGTTTTCTTAGGCTTAGGATTCTAGTCTCGGACTTAGTCAAATAAGGTTTTATTAAATGGTAAAAATCTGATTTCCCTTTTATTTTAAATCAGCCAATAAATAATAAATATTAATTAATTAAATTAATTTACCAACTTAAATAAAAAAACAATTTAAATCATCGCTTCCACCTAGCTTCGAACCCGGGTAGAGCAAGACGTCACTCTAAGAGCCAATTTTCGGCCCTCTCTCCCCAAAATGCCCCTCCACATTATTAATTAGATAATTGATTATGTATTTTGGATTATTACGATACTAACCTTAGCTTGTAAAAAAACCATTTTACCCCTCGACCCTCCAAACTTAAGATTTCCCCTTTTTAAGTCCGGTAAAGACTAATACGAGTAAATCTTCATATTCTGGAGCCCTACATGGCTGGACCAAAACTTTTCTAGCTCAAATAACTCCCCAATTTAGTTGTCTTGGCTGTCGCAAGGGCTAAGAGGTCTGGTTCTACGTGCATCAGTTCGTGTGAACTCGATCTAATAGTAGGCATTCTAGACACATTAAGCATAATTTAATATAGCCATTTTTAGGGTTGTTACATTAGTACACACTTGTACTAAGTATGGGTGTATGCAACTACACACCAAGGACATGAATGACTAAGAATATATCTCTCCCAACGATATGAATTATCGAAAGCCAAGTCAGTTGGACTAGCTAAATCAGATTAGGAAAGTCATGCTATGAGAGTAACATGCATCATCATTCTTTTCGTATTGAACCCAACACATAACGTATTTCATATAGGGCTCAACATATGGGACCTCAACTTAGGAGCCTTCTTTAGCAAAAACACAGTCTGCTTCTGCCATTCATACGTACGTCACTTATTTAGTTCATTCATTCGTAGGAGGATGTAAACAACAATTATACCTAGGGTTAAGTTTAAGACTCTCAGCGGGATCATGAATTGCAATGACCAAGAATTCCCTAATGTCATTACCTGAATTTGGTTTCACCTCCTTATTGTCTTGCACATACACCTTCAATATCGTTCATTTCATTATCTTTCACACTTTTAGGAACTTCAACCTTAAACGACATAGATCCTCTGAACACCATTTAATTAGGTGTCTTCCCCGCACCGAAAAATGTGGAGTCACTGGCCAAGGTGAAACCAAAACATCCTTAGCTCCTTAGGTTGAAAACCACTTGCTAGTTCATTATATTGGAGCATACTTCAATGATTAGGAGATTTAGGGAGACCCATACACACCTTGGTGGACAGTATCATTTCATGAGAATTACGTGAACCTGCGCCCTTCCCGAGATAAGGCATCCCAACTCATAGCTAGCCTATAGATTCTCCGTTTGAAGTTCCTATTTACATTCAACTCATACATCATCGATGCTTGCTTCTAGCATGTGGTAGTCATAGCTCATTATATGATTTATCATCTCTTCTTTACGTATTAAGTGCGAATTGTCCTTACAGTTACATATAGGGTGTGATTGAGACTTGTCTCTTAATATTCAACACTCTCTTAGGTGAGTACTTTTGGTGACATCATATTGGTGTAGGTACAACTTGTCTAACTTTCACTAGCCTCATATTGTGGTGCCACCCTGTTCTTTCTTAACATCTTTTCAGTTCATCTTTACACACCTTTCATTATTTGTTCATCTGTTAACATAGATATGCTTTCTTAGAAATTGCATTTAGTGACATTTACTTTTTAGGCGTAGATCCACTTGTCTCACTTGCACTAGCCTATCATCATGTAGTCACTCTTTTCTTTACATATTAACTATGAATTCATTCTTAACACTTTCTTTTGGAATATGCTTGAAACATGACTCTACATCATTATACACTCTCATAGGTGAGTACGTTTGGTAACATTTACTTAGGCTTGGTTAAGAGTTGTCTCACGATTCATCTTGGCCTCTTATAATGTTGTAACCATTTTCATTAGCATCATAGTATAATATAATTACTCACCTCATTACGTGAATGTTCATTTTTTAATCGTACCATTCACTCATGATAATACCCATTTCGGGTTACTCATATTTGGCTAATTGTTTTATGAGAATCTAAGTATATGTTGTGTCAGACATATGCGTTTTACATATTCAGCCAAGGGACCCAAGTTCAATCCCTAGTGGCTGCGTTTTATTTAATAAAATCTCACAATTGCAGCCAAGAGGACCCATGTTCGAATCCCTTGGGCAGCACTTATAATTATTTAAAGTGCTAAGTGTCTCCATAAATTCAGCCAAGAGGATCTGGGATCAAATCCTAGTGGCCTTACCTTTTTAATATTTTATGTGTCTCATAATTTCAGCCAAGAGGACCCATGTTCGAACCCCTTGGGAAACACCTTATTTTATTATTTTGGTGTGAGATTTATGTATATCATACCCTTGGTCAAGGATCCAAGTTCAAGCCACCTTCTTCTCACTATTTTCTTTTTTTATTTTAAGGCTTCTTTCAATGGGCCGGGTTCAAATTCCCTCTCCCTATTTTGTTTTCTTTTAATTTAAGGCTGCTTATTTTAGTTCAATGACCTTAAGGTTATCGAGATTCAGCCCCAAATGGCAGCAACTGTTTCCGTTCAACCATACCAGTGACTAGCCAAACCCATGTTCCATTAATATATATAATTTTAGTTCACTTTCTTACACTTAGTCTAGATGTTTAACTCATAGTTTTACATATACTTTTAAATAATTCATTAAGGGCCTTACTTTCACTTTCTTATTCATGAACATCACAATTTCTTTTTGCATGTTGAACACACAGCATTTCATATCACATGATTTACCATTTTCTTCAAGTGAACCGTCACAATACAAATTACGGAAAATCAGCATGTTGGTGCACATATGATATTCAATATTCGGACGTACTTAAAAATTCATAAACAGTCCGAAACACACACATCGAACACAATCACAATCATTCCTAAAATCATTTACCAGAATTCATACAAACACATGCATTAATTCATTCATAGGATCTAATGATATGGGCATGCAACGGGGACAACCTTAGTTTTTTGATTGGATGTAAAGTTAACGTTAAGGGACTCTTGGGAAAGGGACCAGAGAGAAGAAAACCCATATCTTTTTAGCCTTGAAAACCAGCCCCAACCACACGCCCCAACCCACACATAAACCTTTCTTCGGAGCTTTGATTCTTGTTTGCAAGTGAAGTTTTTTTACTTAAAACACTTAGGCTTACGAACTCTTCCTTATGTTTTTTTTATGGATGTTACCAAGAACACTTTTAGAATAGTGATTTTTACGTTTATATTCTGTTTTTGACGTGTGGGATAAGGCTGAAAACGTTTCTAGGAGTAAATTAAAGAATTAAGAGTGGGCAAGACGCACACTCCTAGTGGGAGTTGTGCGCCCCTTTTTGTGGGAATTTTGTTGAATTATTCAAAATAATTTTAATTATAAAAATCAGATTACAATTATATATTAAGTTGTTATAATTCCCCTCCTTATTTTCTCTAATTTTTAATCCTTTAATTCGTGCCACATTATACTCCCATTGCGGCTCGAACCCGAGTTGTGGAGGTCCCCTCAAACATGGGTTTGACCATCGAGATTTGACCCATTTTTACTAATTAATAACTTATTAAATTAATTAAAATATCAGTCTATGGTAATTACTATACTACCCCTAGCCCCGTAATTACCTTTTTATCACTGGAACTCTTAAAAACCTAGGACTAACACTCTAAGTCCGATTAAGACTCATCCAAGTGAATCCTAATATTCGGGTGCCTTACATGGCTGGACCAAACCTGGCCTTGCTCAAATAACTCACAAAGTTCGTTAGCTTGGTTGCTGCATAGGTTCTAAGGTCTGGTTCCACGCGCGTTAAGCCGTGTGAACCCGGTCTAATCTAGGCATTCTAGGTACGTTTAGGTATTACTTCGCATAGTCATTTTTGGGTTGTTACATATGAATCTTACTTAGGCTTCTTGTTTATACAATATAATCGATACATATGAATTTATTCTATTAGTTTGTCAAACATTGGACCATATAAAACGAAGTAGAACATTCGGGCATAGCCCTTTTACAAGTAATTAACTGCCACATAGGGCGTACAACAATATCTTCAACAATAGGAGAGAAATGAATATCTTTACACTATAGCAATACTACTAAGGTATAATATGTTGCACCATCCTCACACTAGAGGACATATCAAAACTTGAGGAAAGTCAAGTCCTATTGCAAAGCGACCTTGATAGCTCAGTGGTCCAAACCTACATTGTTTGAGAAAAAGGGGAAAAAATGGGTTAGTACAACCACATGTACTAAGTATGGAAACATATGCACGTAAAACATTGGAATCATGCTTAAAGGGACATTTGTTCCAAACCATTCTAACTCACTTTAAAAAGCTTTTATGCACAACCAAGGACACATATAAGCCAATAGGCAAGCCTTACTTTAGACAATTCCATATCCAACATAAGACCAACATCACCAGAAAATTAAGACAAATTGGATAATATTAACATAAGTCATGCCAACATGAATAGCATAAATCAATATCATATAATAATGAATAACTCCAACATAGAATTATAATAACAATTCATGTACAAGAGTTCATAATCATCGCAACATATAAGACCCCTACTCACAACCCCTTCCCAAGCCTACAAGTGCAATGATTAAGTGAAGTCGCATCAACTCACATGATCAAGTAAACCAAGTAAAGGACCATAAGCAATGTCAACATTTCATATACTTTCATGTCATGCATGTTCTTTATCATATATATCAATTTAGACTAATAGCACATATATTAAAAAAGACTAACTTCATATAGGATCATCCACATGTAAAATCATCATATACCTCTCATTCATATCATATGTATATAAGAACAACCTCCTAGGACTTCCCTCAAGGTCAACTAGTGCAATATATAAGTAAAGTCGCATGCCCCTACCTACACTAAGTAGAACCCCTTAAATCACCTTAGTTAGTGTTCACTTTATTACTTTCATTTTACTTTCGGGAACAATTGAATTAACCGACATAGGCCATGTGAGATAAACATGGAATCTGGTATTTTCACATTCGGAAAGCACCCCCTAAATGTAACTGGCGTCGTCGTCCTCATAGAAGACTAAGATTAGCCTCTTAGCATTCGTCATTACATTTCATAGGTTAAAGTGCAGAAAAATTAAAACTTTTCATGTATTTCTAAGGTTTACATAGACTTCTCTCTTAGAAATTATATATATACATAGGAGTTTACAGACTCCTCGCATAGGAAGCTTACATAGGCTTCTACTTTTATGTGACATGTACAATATACAAGATAGAATCCAATAGAGATGTCTCATATAAAACCATCTAAGTTGGAATAGAAAAAATCGGGCATAGCCTTATACAAATGTATAATTGCCACATAGGGCTTACAACAATGTGTTTAACAATACATGTGAAACGAATGTCTTTATACTATAGCAAGTCACATAGGTAGAATGAGAAAAGGCATCATCCTCGGATCTTGAGGACATAGCCATACTTGGAGAAATGATTCAAACTTTACATGAAAATTGATGACAAACCCTTCAACGACCGGAACCTAAAATGTTTAGGGAAAAGGTAGAAATAGGGGTTAGTACATCACTTGAACTAAGTATGGAAACATATGCACACACAACGTAGAAATCATGCTAAAGGGGTCATTTGTTCAAAAACCATGCCAAGTTACTTTGAGAAGCCTTATGCACAACCAAGAACACAAATAAGACAACAATCATATATTCTTTAAGACAATATCATATTCACAAGACCAGAATTATCAAGTAAAGTCAAGTCAACATGGGTATAGCATATTAGAACCATAGTCAAAACAACTCCAACATCATGTTATAACAACAAATTATGCACAAGAGTTCATAACATTACAACACTAGCAAAACCATAACTCATAACCCCTTACCAAGATTACTAGTGAAATGAACATTTGAAGCCACACAACCACACTCAACCAAGTAAACCAACCAAAGGATCATAAACAATGTCTAACTTCACATAATAAAACATCATGAGTATTCATCATCACATTTAGGAATATAGACCAATAGCATGTTTATAAATGAAACAAACATAATATAGCATTATCAACATGCAAAACATATGCATATCATTCACTTTATAAGAGCATAAGTTCATAGATATCCTTCTAGGACTTCCCTCAACGACTACTAGTGCAATATGTAGGATGAGCCCCATACCCCTACCTAAACTAAGTCAAACCCCTAAAGTCCTGCTAGTTATAATTCACTTTGTTACTTCATTTTACTTTCGGGAACACTTTCCTTAACCAACTTAGACCACATGAACTAATGTGGAATCCAATGTGATGAAACCCTACATCGAAAGAAGGTGGACTACTTCCCAAGTTAGTACCAAAGCAGGAACATAGAATTTAGGTGGATCCAATAGCTAGTATTCCTACGGGGGCTACATAGTTCAAGAACTTGGAGACATCGTTGAGACCCTCTTTATGCTTTTGGCATTGTAATTCTATCTCATCAGTATAATATTAAACCTACCTTCCCTACTTGGAATGGGACACTCCTCACAACTAGTTCACTCGGTGCTAAGCTAGAGTCCATTTGAAATGTCTTTCTTTAATAATCATAACCTAGTTTAGGCCATTGGAGAATAACTCCTTGCACAGTAATAGTCATTAGCTCAATAGGAATTGCATTAGAACATCCTTTTAATGAAACCCTCATATGTCGGATTAACGTATTAATATCATCATATTATAGTAAGGCACATAGGTATTTCATAACCAACCTTATATAATTACATCTTATATCATAATCTCACAATCCACATAATCAACAAATTTCAATTGAATCATCATACCAACAAATACTTAATCCAATTACAATATATTCTTCAATTGAACGTCATCACCAAGTACAAGCCATCATAATTGAAGTAAAGGTTTAGGATAACAATGTCTTACCAATTCTCCTTCAAAATCCATCATTCATGTTCTTACTATCAACCAAACAATTTCATCAAATAAGAGGTGTAGTAACATCATACAATACTAATTAACACAATAACTAAGTAAATTGCATCAATACTAATCAATTCTACACTACTTCATAACCTAGGGTTAGGGAATTGGGGTAAATTCATAACCTCACCCGCATACTAGGTTAAACATCAAGAACTACTAAAGTTGAAAAATAATACATCCTAATATAATAACCATTAGAAATCAAGAACACAATTTCAAAGATCAATTTCGGATGAGAAAGAGACCCATGTTCAATTCAACTTTGAATTTTTTTTTTGAATGAACCCTTTGAGGAAAGGAATCCCAAAGGTGAAGAGTCCATATTTGTTATTATTCGTTGAAGATTGATGGTGCAAAGTTGAATTCTTGCTGTCCTATAGCCCTTAACCCTTGGTGTTTTATAGATTTTTCTTTGGGGGGTGGGGGGAGAGAGTAGAGAGTAGGAAGAGTAATTTGAGTTTGGGAAAAGTGATGTGTTTAGTTGGGTTTAGGCTTAGGGTAGTTTATATGGTCACTTACCTAACTTAATTAACCACACCTTAACCACTTATTGAAATCCTAACTAATTAAATAATTAATTGAAGTCAGTTAAAACCACACAATGGAACACATGCCTAACCTACGAGACACCGACCTACGGGTCGTAGGTCAATGGACGCCTCTCCCCCCAACCGTCCTGCATAACCATTGTTTTTGTCAGAGAGGATGCATTTTGTCCATTTCATGAAAATGGCTAAGTCCTCAACGACGGAGGAATAATGCCCCTTCGTCCCACCAACACAATATTGCCTGCATTTGAAAGTAACCACTGCCTACTTTTAATGATTTGCGTCAAATGCAAGGGTCCTCTCCAAGGACCTCTAGGGTGGTCCTTGGGTAGGCGTACCAGAATGTTTAAACTCTAAACACGCTCTAAAAATAGTTTGACACCCTTCAATGAATTTTCATCAATTTTTGACTCCTAAAACCTCTTGAAATAGCCTAAGGTACAGTAGCACCTTTTTCACAATTCTCTGGACATCATGGACGTTTCTTGACGTCTTGACTCTAAACTTCCTGAATGAATTATAAATATTATTTTAGGTCTTATAGCAATTTTTCAAGTCTTATAAACTCATGTGAGGCTCTATATTAAGTCTTGGACTTTCGGAGTGTTACATTATCCTCCCCTTAGGAACATTGGTCCCCGAAGGACACTTAAACTCTTTTGAAGGGAAAGGATAGACTCAATACTAGAAGCCCAACAAACAACATACATTACCAATATTAGTTAAAACTCAAAGGAGTGCTTCACAACTCCATTCAACCCATAATCATGGCATCTATTCATAATAACTTGAAACATCAATTACAACACATAAGAGCTCAAAATTGCAACATAAGGAGGTCACCTCTTTGTTCCTTAATTTCTTCACTTGACGATCAAGAATTTCCACCGGAACCTCTTCATAGGATAGGTTCGAATCTTCACCAAGACCCGCTATAGGAAGAATGGACTCGGGATCACCTACGTACTTCATATGCATGAAGACATGGAACACAGGATGCATCGAAGCTAGTTCACTAGGTAATTTCAACTCATGTGCAGATTTGCCAACCCTTTGAAAAATTTCATAGGGACTAACATAAATAGGAATGAACTTCCCGTTCATGCCAAATCTCATCACTCCTTTCATGGGTGAAATTCTTAGATACACTTTATCACCTTCTTCAAATTTAAGTTCTCTTCTCCTATTGTTTGCATAAGACTTTTGGCAACTATAGGACTCCTTTAACCTATCCCTTATGACACGAACTTTCTCCAAACGTTCATATACCAATTTAGGACCAAGAAATGAAGACTCACCAACTTGAAACCACCGAACCGGATATCTACATCTCCTACCATAAAAGCTTCACACGGAGCCATGGCTATAGTTTAATGGTAACTATTGTTATAAAAGAACTCAATCAAGGGCAAATGTTCATCCCAACTTCCCTTGAAGTCGATAACGCATGATCTAAGCATATCCTCAAGAGTTTGAATAGAACGCTCTGGTTGAACATCCATTTGGGGATGAAAAGCGGTGCTCAACTTTACTTGTGTACCCAACCCTTCATGGAATGACCTCCATAATCAATACGTGAATTGTGCACTCATATACGATATGATGGATAATGGAATACCATAACGACACACAATCTTATCTATTAAGATCCTTGCATAATCCTACGCCAAGTGCTTGGACTTGACGGGAATGAAATGAGCGGATTATTTCAATCTTTCCACCGCTACCCATATAGAGTCATTTTGCCCTCTAGTGCGAGGCAAACTCACTACGAAGTCCATTTTAATGGTTTCCCACTTCCAAGTGGGAACCTGCATTTCATGGAGTAACCCACCCAACTTTTGGTGCTCGACTTTCAGTTGTTCGCAATTTGGATATCTTGCAATAAATTCCGCTATGTCCCTTCTTATGACATCCCACCAAAACACTTCTCAAGGTCATGACATCTTAGTTGAGCCTGGATGAATAGAATAATGTGAACCATGAGATTTCTTAAGAATCCTGTGTCTCAAGTCATCAGCATTGGGCACACAAAACCATTCTTGATACCTCAAAACACCATCCCTTATAAGGAGAATGACTCATTGAGCTACCAAGTTAACTCCATCAATTATGGATCAAGGCGTTGCTTACACTTCACCTCAACAAGCAAAAATTATTCAGAGTTATGATGGACCATAAAACCACCATTTGGAGCATCTTCCATTCTAACCCTCAAACAAGCCAACCAACGAACATCATTCACTATATCTTTCTTGGCTTCTTCAAAATGAGACAAACTACCCATAGTCATACGACTTAGAGCATCCAAAACCACATTGGCTTTGCCGGTGTGGTATAGAAGACTAATGTTATATTCTTTCAACAATTCCAACTATCTTATTTGTCGGAGATTTAACTTTTTTTGAGCAAACACATATTGAAGACTCTTATGGTTGATATACACAACAACATGGACACCATACAAGTAATGCCTCCATATTTATAGGCAAATATAACGGCCGCTAACTCAAGATCAAGAGTTTGATAATTCTTCTCATGCACTTTAAGTTGTTGGGAGGCATAGGCTACTACTACCCCATATTGTATAAGGACACACCCTAAGCCCACTCAGGATGCATCACAATATACTACGAATCCCTTGGTACCCTACAGAAAGGTCAACACCAGAGCAGAGTTAATCCTACCTTCAAAATTTGGAAGCTTCTTCACATTCCTCCGACCACTCAAATTTTACACTTTTTTGGGTCAAGGTAGTCTAGGGAGAAGCAGTGGACGCAAGACCATCCACAAACCTCCTATATTACCCCATTATACCCAAGAAACTTCTAATGTCTGTTGGAGTAAATGCTCTAGAAAAAATTTTAACCGCCTCGGTTTTTCTTGGATCAACCTCACTCCCTCACAAGAGATGATATCACCATTAAACGCCACCAAACTCAACCAAAACTCACATTTTCTATACTTAGCAAATAGTTGGTGTTCCTTAACAACCTGTAATACAACTCTCAAATGGTCCATGCGTCCAACCTCATTTTTCAAATATACCAAGATGTCGTCAACGAAGACAATGACAAATGATTCTAGGTAACTTCGAAACACCCTATTCATGAGGTCAATAAAAGCAGTCGAGGCATTAGTGAGATCAAAAGATATTACTAGAAACTTATAGTGACTATACCTTGTTCGAAATGTCATTTTAGGTATATCCTCACCTCTCACCCTTAGTTGGTGATACCCCGATCTCAAGTCAATCTTTGAAATGTAGCTTTTCCGTTGGAGTTGATCAAAAAAGTCATCAATCTGAGGGAGAGGATACTTTTCTTAATAGTGACTTTATTGAGTTGGCGATAATCAACGCACATTCTAAGGGACCCGTACTTATTCTTCACAAATAATGCCGGTGCACCCCATTGGATAAATACTAGGTCTAATAAAGTGTTTATCTAGTAATTCTTTGAGTTGAGCCTTCAACTCTTTCAATTCGGATGGAGCCATCCGATAAGGAGGAATTGAAATGGCGTTTGTATCCGTTAGCAAGTCAATATCAAAATCAATTTCCCATTTCGGAGGGATTTCGAGAAGGTCATAGGAAATACCTCCGACAATTCCCTCACTACGGGGACTAACTTAATGGAAGGATTTTCAGAGTAAATCCTTTACTCTTAAAACATGGTATAAACACCCTTTAATATCATCTTCCAAGCCTTTAGACAAGAAATGATACGACCTCTAGGAATAGAATTACCCCTTTCCACTCTAAAACGAGTTCATTAGGAAATTTGGACATGAAAATCTTGTTCAACAATCTATTGAAGCAAAACTATCATGTAATCAATCCATTTCCTAATGACATCAAAATCAACCATATCGAGTTCCACTAATTCAACATGAGTAACTCTATTAGGCAAAAATATAGGATATCTCTACATACCCTCTTTGCAACAACCGAGTCATCTACCGAGGTAGTTGGCATAAAAGGTTCATTTAGGACATCGGGCAAAATATCAAACTTCCTAGCTACCAAAAGAGTAACAAAAGATAATGTAGAACCCATATCAATTAAATCATATATATCAATAGAGTATACTTGTAACATAATGGTCACTACATCGAGAGAACTCTCTTGTTCACCCCTAGAGCGAAGAGCATTAAAGTGATTCTTTCTTGGAGCATCAACATTAGGACCACTTGCTTGAGCTTGCGCGCTCCCCTTGTCTTGCCCCTTCACATTACGGAAATCTCTACCCTTGTGTCCACTCTTGCTTACTCGAAGAAATTATCCGTCCCAACTAGGCATTCACCCATATTTTTCTTGCAACATTTTGCACAAGTTGGCTTCTTACTTGATAAACTAGTACCTCTTCCCTTTTGAGACATAGGGTTAAACACCCTATCATGATGATCCTTGGTAAATATGGAAGGGACTTGATTGGAGAACCTCTTCTTGAATCTCGGTTTGTCTAGGATTTCCAATCTTCGTTTTGAAGAACGATCTTCATAAGACTTGACCCTCTTGGCCTCTCTACTCTTCCTCCTTAGTCTACTTTCTTCCACTTGTTTATCATGAACCGTTAGACGAGATATATTCATATTGTCTTGTATCATAGCCGAACGACATTCTTCTACCAAGTCATCGCACACTCCCATAAGAAAATGACTCATCTCATCCCTTGGGTTAGACACTAAGGATGGAGAATACTTGGACAATTTAGTAAATTTCACGTAGTCAAGTACACTCATTCCTCCTTGATGAAGGTTGATAAATTCTTCCACCTTAGCTTCCCTCGTCTCTCTAGGAAAGAACCTATCAAAGCAGACCCTTTTGAAGATCTTCAGGTCACCGTACCACTTCTTAGCACACTATTATCCCTCAAATGTGTGTACCATGTTTGGGGGACATCTTTGAGTTGATAGGCCGCCAACTCGGCCTTGTGATTCAAATTCACACCCATGCAAATACGATCTTATAGAACTCATCAAGGAAGTCTTGAGGGCCTTCATCCGCTTTTGAGTCAAAGAACATACGTGGGTTCATCCGATTCAAGTCTCTTAAATGAGAAGCCATAGTGCTAGCATGTGGAGGCATAAGGGGTCCAACCTCCTGATTCCTTTGGGCCATCATAGCTTGAACTTGAGAAGTGACAACATTAGCTTGAGAGGTCATGGCTTGGGACAAATTGGTAAAGGTCGACCTTAGCTGTTCAACCTTCATAGATGGAGCAACAGCCGGACTTCATCCACCATAAGAACTTGCTCAAGTGGAGGCACTTGGTTGTCTTGTGGAGGAGCTTGGTTGTCATGATCTCTCGCATTAGCAATCCCTTCTTCGGCCATTCTTGCGGCTGCCCTTCTAGTATTCATATATATATAACTACGATAATGGGATTAGGTGAAAGCATACAAAGTAAGGCTGCAGAGACAAGTCATAGGAATACAAGAAGATGAGAATTTCCTAAGCATCACATACTCTGTCATTCATAAGTGTGGCACGCTTTATAATTATTAAAAAAAAGATCCGCATAGAAGTGGTATAGAGAGACATCTATCCTAAAGATATTCAACCTCATGCTCTCATAACACGTTTTTCACATCCGGGGAGCACCCCCTTAAAGTTACCAACCCGTCATCCTCGGAGAGGACTAAGACTAGCCTCTTAGCATTCGTCATTACATTTCATAGTTTAAAAGTGCATAAAAATTAAAAATTTTCACAAACTTCTACATCATGAAGTTTACCCACACCTCTCGATTACAAATAATATATATACAGAGTAGTTTACTTAGACTCCTCGCATAGGAAGCATGCAGAGGCTTCTACTTGTATGTCGCATATACAATACAAGATAGAGTCTAATAGAGATGTCTCATATAGAACAATCTATGTGGGAATAGAAAAAATTGGGCATAACCCTTACAGAAATGTATGATTGCCACTTAAGGCTTAGAACAATGTCTTGAACAATAAGAGTGAAATGAATATGTTTAAACTATAGCAAGTCACACAGGTTGAATGAGAAAAGGCATCATCCTCAGATCTTGTAAAACATACCTAAACTTTGAGAAATGATCGAAGCCTTCCTTGCAAATTTCTCACGAACCCTTCAACGATAGGAAATTAAAATGTTGGGGAAAAAGGAAAAAATAGGGGTTAGTACATCACTTGTACCAAGTATGGAAACATATGAACACACAACTTCGAAACCATGCTAAGGGGACATTTGTTCAAACTATGCTAAGTTACTTTGAAAATCCTTATGCACAACCAATAACACATATAAGACAACAATCATATATTACTTAAGGAAATAGAACATTCATTACCAAGATCAATATCATCAAGTAAAGGCAAGTGAACATGGATATATCATATTAGAACCATAGTCAAAGCAACTCGAATATCATGTTATAACAACAAAGCATGCACAAGAGTTCATAACATTATTACACCAGAAAAACCATAACACCTAACCCCCTACCAAGATTACTAGTGCAATGGCCAAGTGACGCCCCATAAACTCACTCAACCAAGTAAACCAACAAAAGTATCACAAAAAATGACTAACTTCACATAACATAACATCATGAGTATTCATCATAATATTTAGTAATATAGATAATTAATACGTTAATAAGTGAAACCAACATTATATAGTATCATCAACATGTAAAGTCAACATATGCATATCATTAACTTTAAAAAAGTATAAGAATATAAGAACATCCTTCTAGGACTTCCCTCAAGGCCAACTAATGAAATGTGTAGGTAGAGTCCCATACCCCTACCTAGACTAAGTCAAACCCCTTAAGTCCTCCTCGTTAGAGTTTACTTTATTACATCATTTTACTTTCGGGAACACTTGCCTTAATTGACATAGACCACATAAGATAAAGTGAAATATGGTAACATGTAGTCCTACACAGAAAGATGTAATACTTTCCAAGGTAGTACCAAAGCATGAACATAACATCTAGGTGGATCCACTAGCTAGTGTTCCTATATGCATATAGATGCAATCTCGAACATGTTGTTTGTATGTGGTGCTAACGGATCATTATGTCTAGGTTGTTGATTTGTTAATGACTAATGAGGCGTATATACTTGATTCATATGATTAGCGTATTAGTTACATGAAATAAAGAATGATATAATGCTTAATTATGTTCGAGAATATAAAGTTTCTTAAAAGTTTATTATGTTAGCTACTGTTAAATGTTGACTCTCTTATATTTTGTAGATCATTATAATAAATTCATGGAATTAATTGATGTGTCTAGTGATAATATAATGAAAACTGCTAAGTGAAATTTTGGTTTATGCCAATAAATTGCCTAAGAATACATTGTCCAAAAAGTTGAATGGAATTGGCTTACAATGTTATTTCAAAGATATGATGAAAAATTGGCTAATGATGAAGTTAAACAAAATTAATCATGACCAATGTAACTTTTAATTCACAACTAAGGGTATGCCAATCATTGGGACAAGTCAAAACATACCCTTTCCAAATGAACTATGAAAAATAAGTAAGTACATTGAACAAAGTTTATGACGTTCATAAAGAGTGGTATAAAGCTATAAAATGACATTGAACAATATAAGGTTAGTAATAACATAATCAAAACCTTAAGAATTATGAAAGTGACCAGAATGAGGTGTTAAATTAAGTGAGACAAGTCTCACTCACTCCTAGACAATTATGTTAAAGATACTCACTTAATAGGGTGTTAATAATCGTGAGACAGGTTTCATTTACACCAAAATTATAATGTAAGGTTAAATTCACATTTCATCAAGTAAATAAAGTGATGATTGGTTATCCAAAGAGTTAAGTAACGTCATAACTAGAAGCAACTTTCCATAATTTTTGAGTCAAGCTTAAAAGATGTAAAGAAAAAGAAGTTTACCAAAGTACCGATAGACTAGAAATGAGCTTGTGCCAATACATGTTAGCCTCATAAGATGAGTCTACCACCAAGGTGTATAAGTATTCTCCGTATGTCTCCTAGTCTTCAAACTATGTTTCCTGCATAGGAACTAGTCAGTGGATTCCACCAAAGAGAGCTAGGTATGATGCGGTTTCACCTATACCGGTGAAACCACCCCTTTTTAGCGTGGGTCAATCACTGGATTTCATTCTTAGATCACATGATCTATGTTGGTTAAATACTCAAATAAAGTATTTGGTTCAATTTAGTCGTGAACCTCCTCTGTTCGGTGTATGGAAGACACTAAACTTGGTTTCACTTTAACAGGTGAACCACCCCTTTTCGGTGTGGGGCAGACAGTTGATTTCATGTTAGCTCACATGATCTAGATTCACTTTGACCGGTGAACCATCCCTTTTCGGTATGGAGCAGAAAGTGGATTTCATGTTAGCTCGCATGATCCTAATTCTAAAGATTTCCTTATGAAAGTAAGAAAGAAAGATGAAGAAATGTAATTTCAAAGTGATTTAAAAAAGTAAGAGCTTAAGTATTTAAAATCATTTGTGGTTGATAAGAATGACGTTTTAAAAAGTTATTGGCTTGTGATAAATCAAGATATATTGTCCAATATCTTCATGTTATGCAAATGATCAAATAATGGGCTTAGCCAAATTAAAATTGGCTTATAATGACTTTTTATATTATGCCAATAAAGGAGAGTAAAACATAATGGAAAATCAATGTCCCACAATCTCCATAATATGAAAATATGAAATAAGTGTCCAAGACAATAAAGATTGGCTTATAATGATTTCATGCCAATCTATCAAGAATGGAAAGTGTAACTTGTAGTAAGGGTAGCTAAATAGTTTCCTTATTCTTCTAGATTACTTACTTGACTTATTGTAAGTATGGGACTCCAATGAATCATTTCACTTGTAAGTAAAACATAAGATCAATGAGATCTTTGAACTACACAACAACAAGAAGAAAAAGACTGAAAACTAAACTAAGTAGAAGAAAAAGATTGAAAAATAAACTAAGTGTTGGGGAAGGAGCTCTCACGTTTGGAGGAGCAAATTTTGAAATTTTCGTTCAGGTTGTTCTAAGATTATGTTAATGATTCTAAGGTGATATGTTCACATAGAAAATGAGTTGTGTACTTTGAATGCATTAAAATGTCATATTCATAACGTAATTCACAAATAACGAATTAAGAAAGTCTAGTGACTTCACTTTCTAGAAATGGCATGTTGTTATCGGAAGAGCTTTCCTTGATCATGAATAGTCCTTATGTGTATATGTGCATATACCCATACTTAGTACAAGTGTGTACTAACATACTACTATTACTATTTTATAGGCGCAGGTCAGAGAGCAGATTGAAGACTCATTGAAGCGGTTTGGATCAACGATATCCATACTTTGGTAGGTCCTCTTGAGTTCGAGGATGGTACAACTATCATTCTATCTTAGTACTATATACATAGCTAGTGGATGTTGTCCCTAGTGTTTCATTTCAGACTTTTATTAAAAGCATTGTATTAAGGCCATTTGGCAAACTATTAAGATATATTGATTTCTTCATTAATTGCTTAATCGATTGTAGATGGTTGTTTAGTTTGAGATCATTAGAATATCATTCTATATAGTAATCTTACGAAGTCTATGTATACTTCACTATGTTTTAAAATTCTTAGATTTTCTGCAAATTAAACTATATGATTGTGATGAAAGCTAAGAAGAGGCTTGTCTGCGACCTCTGAGAGGTTAACGACGCCAGTTTCATTGGGATTACAAAATCAGGGTGTGACAAACTTTGTAACAGAGCATAAGGTTAAATTACCTAGGAACTAAATCTCAAAACAACCATGTTACGTAGTTTCTAACTTATGGTTTTAAAGAGCGCCACAATCATGACTTAGAGACTAAGTGATGATGACAAACCTCCTTTCTTCTATTCTTTATCATGCTATGTGGAGCTTTGACATTTTGTGTCATTCTAGCTTCTAATTCCCTTCGTGTGTGTGCTTGTAGAAAAATGAACAGAAGGAGAAATGCATGTGGGAGAATCGGAGAAGTAGTTGTTGGGTGAAACAAACCTCCTCCTCAAGCCCCATCTGCTGGAGTGCATGTGCTTGGCAACCCAACTGCGTTGACTAATGGAGAAGTAAGAGAAGCACTAGTTTAGATGTCCCAAGCCATCACTACTCAGGCACAAGCTATCACAACCCAAGCAACTAGAGAGGGTGCCTGGATATTATGGGTCGAAGACCAATGAGGATCCCCAAGAGTTTGTGAATGAGGTTCATAAGATTCTCTATGATGTGGGTGTTAACTAAGAGTAAAAGGTTGAGTTGTCTGCTTACAAAATCAAAGATGTGGCTAAGGTGTGGCAAAAGAAGTGGCGAGATGGCCGAGCACAAGGAGAAATTCCCGTTACTTGAGACGTTCTTAAGATTGCATTCTTAGAGAGTTTCTTTCCCAGAGAACTGAGGGAGGCTAAGGTTTAAGAGTTCATCAACCTATGACAGGGAGGTATGTCAGTCAAGGAGTATCCTTGAAATTTGTTAAGCTCTCGAAATTTGCTTCTTCTCTAGTGTCCAATAGTAGGTATGAGATGAGCAGGTTTGTGACTGGTGTGTCGAATGATTTGGAGGAGGAATGTCGGGAAACCATGTTGCATGATAACATGGACCTTGGTAGATTTATGGTACATGCACAGCAGGTTGAGGAGATTCTTCGGAGAAAGAGAGACCGAGAGAGCAAGAAATCTAGGTCCTTGGATCAGTCCGGTTCGAGCAATGGTAATAATTCATTTGGAGTTCCGGATAGGCCCAAGTTCAAGAAGGGGCACAAACACTCAGGTAATCCTACTCCTTCTAAGAACACTAATGCCGAGGGGGACAAGTCTGACTCCAAGAAGGGAAATGATAGAAATGCCCAGCGTGAAAGAGAGTTGTGTGGTAAGTGTTGCAGATTTCATGCAAGTGAGTGCTTGGTAGGTACTAATTCCTTCTATGGGTGCTAAAAGAGTGGGCATATAATCAGGGACTGACCACATGTGAAGAATAAGGCCAAGGCAGATACTCATCCTCGGCCTAATCCTACTATTGCAGTTGAGCCTCCCAAGAGGAACAATATCTATGCATTGAAAGGTAGAGAGGAGCAGGAAAAGTTAGCTGATATGGTCACTAATAACTTGGTTGTCTTTTCTCTTCCTGGTTATGCATTATTGGATCCAGGATCAACCTTGTCTTTTGTTTCTCCTTTAGAAACTAGTAAATTTGACTTGCTTCTTGAGATCTCGCATGAACCTTTTCTAGTGAGTACTCCATTGGAGACAACATTAGAGCTGAAAGGTTATATAGAAATTTTCCTGAAAAAATTTCTTCATAGAGTTACCTATATTGACCTAATAAAATTAACCATGTTTGACTTTGATATAATTTTGGGTATGGATTGTCTCTATAGGTGTTATGATACCATAGGCTGTCGAAATAGGGTAGCAAGGTTTCAGTTTCCTAATGAGTTAGAGCTGGAACGAGAAGGGCGTAGTTCAAATACAACAGGCCATATGTTTTCCCATCTTAAAGACAATAACATCTTATATAAGGGGTATTTACACCACTTAGTCAGAGTCTATGACTTAGAACATGAAGTTCCTTCCATAGACTCTGCGTCCATAGTGAATGAGTTTCAAGATGTATCATGATCTCAAGGAGATCTATTGGTGGAAAGGTATGAAGCGAGATATTTATAAGTTGTGTAGGAGTGCCAAAATTGCATAAAGGTTAAGGCCGAACACCTTAAGCCTGGAGGTCTTACCCAGTCGATTATGATCCCGTTACCCTCACTTGTTCAATTCTTGAGGTTAGATATACTCTTTCTAAGTATGATTTTATTTATGAAAAGCTAAATTATAGTGCATTAGTCGGTTTTGGTATTTTAAGTCCATAACTGTGTATTTTATACTTGCATTATATGAGTTAATATGAGTTCATAGTTACATTCATGTTGGTGTTTTTGTATAGTGTTCACATGATTGTTGTGTTGCATGAGTTTTGATGTGCATTGTGTCAAATAAAGATTGAGAAGGAAGTTCCTCAATCTCAGATATGAAGCTTCAGATAAGCTTTGAGTATTGTGCATCATCCCGAGTAAGTTGTGAATCAGATATTCAAAAGATAAAGTTTCAAGCATGTTGATATGCTTTCGAAAATAGCCTCTCTAATTCAAAATGATGTGTAGTGTCATTCGGGGATGAATGTTCCTTGGGGGGGGGTAATGTCACATTCCAGAAAATGTACTCATCTAGTGAAGAGCCAATTATGTTTTAAGAACACGTATTGGGGGTACATAGGCATCCTAGTGCCTAATATTTATAAATATTGGGCATATTAGAAAATATTGGTTTAAAGGGTGTTAGCCAATTTTCTATGTATTAACAAGCTTGTCAAAGAAATGTACCTGCAATGAGGACCCTAATCTAAAAACATATATTTTCTAGCATTTGCACATTAGGTATGAGGCATCCGTGTGTAAAGCCTAGCACCATATCACATGACTAATTAAATTGATCATGTAGATTAAGAAGTTCCCAAGGACATAGTGAGGATCCTAATTAACCATCAAGAATAGTTATTTAGGAAAGTACAATCAACACATGTTCAAGCACATGCGATAACCGGCCAAGAGGCGGTGAACCACCCTAACCGAATTCACTTAGGGTAGTTAGGGGGAAGGCATACGCAATGGTCCACCCATGTGGGGCCTAACTCTCAAACAAACTCTAGACTCTAACTAACTGACCTAAATATCTAACTAACTTAGGACAAATAACAATAAATTATCTAGTGCACAAAACAACCTAAGACTTAATTGGGTGACACTAACCTAGTAACTAGTTCAATGAACATCCTAGTACCTAACCTAGTATGGTCCAAAAGGGTTAGTTATGGTCCCAATTACATAGGGGTACATTAGTTATTAATATAATTCCTTTAATTCATTAAATTAATGAATTAATTAATTAAGGAAAATTCACAACCAAGCCCGAAACTCTTAGGAAAAAAATTTCAGATTTGACTATGTTAAATGCTTTCCTACTTTTAGTCAATCTTGGAGGGGAGTTTTAGTAAGTAACTTATTTATTTATTTAATTAACTTAATTATCCTAAGTTCAATTAGTAAAGATTAGTTCCTAAGACTTAGACTTACGTTCAAACACTAGAAAACTCACGACTCAAAACAGTGAGCAAACGAAAGAAGAACAGAAAAGTTTCGCTCGATTCTCTTAGGAGATTTCAAGGTATTCTTCAAGGTTTTCGTGCAAGGTGATCTTTGTAGATTCAATTCTACATAAGGTATGTGTTTTCACTCCTGGAATTCTTTCTCTATGAGACCTATCAAACATTTTGAATTCATGAATGTCGATACTAGGGTTGTTCCCAATGATTTTGTTGAACGTTCATCTCCCTAGTTATCCTTGTTTTTGATTCTATAAGTATATAGATATAATCTCTAACATGTTGTTGGTATGTGATTCTAACTGATCATTATGTGTAGGTTCTTTATTTGTGAATTACTAATGAGGCCTATATACTTGATTCATGTGATTAAGGTATTAGTTATATGAAATGAAGAATGATGTAATGCTTAATTGTGTTCGAGAATATGAAGTTTGTTAAAAGTCGATTATGAAGTTAGCTACTGTTAAATCTAGATTTGATTATCTTGAGTATATCACTATAATACATTCATGGAATTAATTTATGTTGCTAGTGATAAAATAATGAAAATGGTTTAAGTGAAAATTTGGTTTATGCCAATAAATTGGCTAAAAATACATTGTCCAAAATGTTGAATGGAATTGGCTTACAGTGTTATTTCAAAGATATGATGAAAAATTGGCTTATGACTAAGTTAGTCCAAATTACGCATGACCAATGTTACTTTGAATTCATAACCAAGGGTATGCCAATTATTGGACAAGTCCCAACATACCCTTTCCAAATGAACTATGAATATAAGTAAGTGCATTGAACAAAGTTTATAACGTTTACAAAGAGTGGTATAAAGATACCAAATGACATTGAACAATATAAGGTGAGTAATAACATAATAAAAAGCTTAAGAATTATGAACGTGACCAGAATGAGTTGTTACAAGAAGTGAGACAAGTCTCACTCACTCCTAGACATTTCTGTTAAAGGTACTCACATAAGAGGGTGTAAATAATCGGGAGACAAGTCTCATTAACACAAAGATGATAATGTAAGGTTAAATTCACATTTCTTCAAGTAAAGGAAGGGATGACCGGTTATCCAAAGATTTAAGTAAACCTCATAACTAGAAGCAATCTTTCGTATGTTTGAGTCAACTCTAAAGAATGTAAAGAAAAAGAAGTTGAGCAAAACACTGATAGCCTAGCAATGAACTTGTGCAAGAACATGTAAGTCTTATTATATGAGGCTAACACCAAGGTGGATAAGTAGTACCCGTAGGTGTCCTAGTCTTTGAACTATGTTGCCAGCATAGGAAATAGCCAGTGAATTCCACCTAAGAGAGCTACGTATGATGCAGTTTCACTTATACTGGTGAAAACACCCCTTTTCGGCATGGGGCAGATACTGGATTTCAGGTTTAGCTCACATGATCTATGTTGGTTAAATGCTCAAATAAAGTATTTGGTTCACTTTAGCCTTGAACCTCTTCTGTTCGGTGTGTGGAAGACACTGAACTTGGTTTTACTTTAACAGGTCAACTACCCCTTTCCCGTGGGGGGCAGACACTGGATTTCATGTTAGATCACATGATCTAGGTTCAGCTTGACCGTTGAACCACACTTTTTCTGTGTGGGGGCAGACACTGGATTTCATGTTAGCTAGCATGATCTTAATGCTAACGATTTCCTTAAGAAAGTAAGAAAGAAACAAAGAAGAAATGTAATTTCAATGTGAGCTAAGAAAGTAAGAGATTAATTATGTCAAATCATCTTTGATTGATAAGAATAATGTTTTTACAAGTTATTTCATTGTGCCAAATCAAGATATATGCTCCAATATCTTCAAGTTATGCAAATGATCAAATAATGGGCTTAGACAAATAAAAATTGTCTTGTAATGACTTCTTATATTATCCAAATAAAGGGGAGTAAACCATAATGGCAAATTAATGTCTCAAAATCTCCATAATATGAAAATGATGAAATAAGTGGCCTAGCAAATAAAGGTTGGTTTATAAAGATTTCATGCCCAATCGAACAAGAATGGAAAGAGTAACTTGTAGTAAGGGTAGCCAAATCATTTCCTTAGCACTTTGGACTACTTAATTCATTCATTGTAGGTATGGGACTACAATGATTCACTGAACCTGCAAGTAAAAAATATGATTAAAGAGATCTTTGAACTACACAACAACAAGAAGAAAAAGACTGAAAAAATACACTAAGCATTGGGGAAGGAGCTCTCGGGTTTGGTGGAGCAAATTTTAAAATTTTCGTTCGATTTGTTCTAAAATTATGTTCATGATTCTAAGGTCTTATGTTCATATAGAAAATGAGTTGTGTTCTTTGATTGCAGTAAAATATGTCATATTTATACCATAATTCACAAATAACGAATTAAGAAAGTCTAGTGGCTTCATTTTCCAAAAATGACATGTTATACGAAGAATTTTCCTTGATAATGCATAGTCCTTATGTGTATATGTGCATATACCCATACTTAGTAAAACTGTGTACTAACCCTATAATACTACTATTTTATAGCGTAGATTGAAGACTCATTGAAGCGGTTTGGATCAGCGATCTTCAGACTTTTCTAGGTCCTATTGAGTTCAAGGATGGTACACCTATCATTATTGCTTAGTACTTTATACATATCTAGTGGATGTTGTCCCTAGAGTTTCATTTCAGACTTTTATTCAAAGCTTTGTATTAAGGCTGTTTGGCAAACTATTCAGATATATTGATTTTTTCATTGAATTTCTTAATTGATTATTGATGGTTATTTAGTTTGAGTTCATTATAATATTATTGTACATAGTAATCTTATGAAATCTATATATACTTCACTATATTTCAAAAGTTTTAAATTTTCTGCAAATTTAACTATATGATTGTGATAAAAGCTAAGAAGAGGCTTGTTGGCGAGCTCGGAGAGGTTAACGAAGCTGGTTGCATTCGTATTCCAAAATATGTGTGTGTCAAAACTAAGTCCTAATACGTGTGACATGATGTATTTAGGTCCCAAGATGGTTTAAAATGATGTTAGAGGAAGTGTCTCAAGATTTTGGTGAAGTTAGAAGTCAAACGTCAAGGGACGACCAAGACGTTTGACGACTAGTCACCTATGTGCCTTATGTGTTTTCATTTTCGTTTGAGTGAGTAATGAGTTTATGAGGTCTGTATATGATTGATAATATATTTTATAGTCATCATGTTTGGTTTGGTAGGGTTCGGAGGTCAAACATCCAAGAACGTTCGATGACGTTCGAAAAATAGCCTATAGACGTCCTTGTTAGTTTGGATGTGTTTTAGCATGTTGCGTGGCTTGTTTGGTGTTGTACTTGTTTGGAGATGTTGCTAATACTAAGACGTACATGTTAAGAGCTTTAAATTCTGGGTACGACTCCACCTAGTTCCCACAAGGGGCACTAGAAGGAGGACCCCAACTCAAGACTTGAAGTTTTGGCATCTTGCATGATGTGCCAAACGACGACGCAAACAACGTCCAGTCGATGGAACGACAATTCGTAGACATGGGGCGTCGATGGATCCTTAAAATATGCAGGTTTTTTACCTCTGAACAAAACCACGAGGACCCCATCGACGGGGCGTGTTCCTAAAAACGGTCCGTCGTTGGCAGTGCGTGGTTTGGACCTGTACTACCTGAAATTTTTCTGTTAAGGCTTGGGGTTTTTGGGAAATTCACCCCAATTACTATAAGATTTGAGGACGGTTATTTTGGGTGTTTAAGTGTATTTTAAGAGTATATAAGTCATGAAAATCTCACTAAAATTCTAGAACCTAAATCAAAACCCATTCCCTCCAAAAGTTTCTTCAAAAACCTCCATGAGACATCAAGGTGAAGATAGAGATTAAAGATGGATCTTCAATGGAGTTTATTCTTCAATTATTATTGTATTCTTCTAATAAGGTATGGGTGTTTTTCATCGAAGTCTTTATATCACCTTAGAGTCAATTTGAAAGATGATTTTCAAAGATTTCAAAAAGATTAAAAAGTCCAATTTCTACTCTAAATCTTCGGTTCTTGCATGAAACGTTTTCATACCCTAAGATATGATATTATTAATCTATAATTATTGTTTTCCAATGAAATTATCCATGAGGCCTTGACCTTCTCAAATCTCTCAATTTGACTAAAATATGGGTTATATGATCATGCTTTGATATTAATGAATTCATGTGTACATTGTTATGGGCTCTTGATTAATGTATAGATTATGATTGTATGGTTTATAGTCTGTTTAAATTTGATGAATTGAGCATTATTGATTATTATAACCATTAAATATTAAGATTATTGAATTGATATTTACTTAATGATTATGAATTCTAGTGTAGTTTTCTAGGGCTATTGAATGATGTAAGAGTTGTGTTCAATTGATGCCTTATTGGTCCTAGAATGATAAATCTATATAAAAGTTACCTATATTAATTGAGTATTATAGTTTCTGTATTGAATTGATGTACATGACCATGGATAATGGCCTATTGGTATTGAATTAGATGATTTAGCATTGGATTAAAGTGGTGAGATTGAATGGGTAGTATGCTGCCCTAACTCTCTTAATATCACGCATAGCTTTTGTATTACAATGATGATTTGTATGGTCCACTTATATAGTAGTGCTATGTGTTTTACTTGCAAATAATGTGTCCTTGTTAAAGTTACTTTATGCATTATGATTATCATGGCCTTATCGGCACTACTTGAAGTGTTATGATGATTTGTGTAGGTTATTTATGTGAAGTATGATCATATCTATATACATATGAAGTAATGTGAAGGTAGGTTTTACTTTTATGTATATTATGAGATCATGATAGACTATGACTATGTGTTCATGTGTGTAGTCTTAGCGTTGATGCATAATTGTTCCTACTTAACTATATGATTATATGATGGTTATATTTATGGTGTTATCGTAATTTATAGGATGACATTAAGATGATAAGGGTCATTCCTAAGTGCTTCAAAGAATGTTATGCTATATGAAAGAAAGTAAAGAATTTTGTGTCTTCTTTAGGTAGACTTATGTCCCTTACTTGATACATGTATGATATATATGTGAATATGCTTAGTGCACCCTTGTCATATATGAATGAATGATATGTGAGACCTTAAATGATGATAAGGAGGTCATGTACGTGGAACCTTACACCTAGTGGTAAGGTTATGAACATTGAAGTCGAGAGTCGTAATGGTATCCTTCATGTAAAGGAAGATGCACTTAGGGTTTGATAGATGGAACGACATCATATCATCCTTAGGAAAGTCATGATGATCTATATTAGTCTCCATTGAAAGGTAGCCCTAGTTGACCTCTTTGGTAGGGTGAATGTTATTTGGTTATGAACTAGGTATGGAACCTTTTCATGTTATCCTTTAAGTTCAATTACTCTATGAAAACAAAGGCTAGAACTGAGTGAGTGTTTTATGGGAACTAGATCTACATACGAAGGACACTAGATTACAATGTTTCTCTACTTGATAATGAGACTAGAGTTCATAAAAGCTCTTCATATTCCTTAACCATGTGCTTACATGCGATGTGTCCTAGTTTTAACCTTGGCAAGTAGAACACCCTTATCGAAGTAGGTTAGAAATTTGGATTCCATGTCTAGCTATCATGGTCTATGTCGGTTATTGCCTATTCTCATCATATGGGATAACTACTAGCATTAGATAAGTTCTATCAAGTTCAGGTGGTGGTATGAGACGCTATCTAGACATTGCACAATAGGTTTGAAGGTGTTAGTTAGAGTCCCTAGGTCTTGTCCATGACCATTACTTGAATGTGCTTATATTATGAATGAGTCTTGAATGAACTAATGTATGTAATGAATTAAGTTAAGAAAGCATGTTAAATGAATAAGTGTTATCTAGAGTAGTTAAGGGTTGTCTAGTTAAGGTGTGAAGGGGGATTGGAATGGTCACTTTGCATCTTACCTAGATAAGTATTAAGAATGACTTTAGTTAGGGAGGATGGTTGATTATGTATACTTAGGTAGTCCTAAGGATTACTTAGGTAACCTTGAAGATTTCAATCATGGACGTTATCTTCTTGATTTACTTAAGTATGTCTTTTGATAGCCTTTGGAAGGAGAATATCATATTATCTATGTGTTAATGTATGACGTGAGAGTGATTATGTCTTAGCTAGTCTATAGGATCTCTTAAGTGTGTGTGCAAGGGATTGTCTGGGCAGTCGCTTCACAACTCACTGAAGTGAGACATATAATCATCTTTGGTAGGAGAATCGCATGTTCATATGTTTATGTGGTGGTGTGTATCACATTATAGGTGGTCTTAAGAATCATTTAGGTGTTCCTAGAGAAGGTATATGGGTGGTATCTCTTTTTCTTTATTTAAGTGAGTATTGGATAGCTTTTAGTGAGCGAATTAAATGCTAGAAAGTGTTCAATATGAAGTTAAAGGACTCACTGTACACTGAAGGAGCTTCAATTTAACAGTGATATAGTTCACTATAATGTTTTCCTAATAATTTTATTAATTTCTTAAAGGATTTCTTATGTGTTCCTAAGATTTTAAATGTTGTTTTTATGCTTATAGTATGATGTTTTAACAAATAATTCATGAAAAGCTTATAGTATGTGTTCCGCTTGCGTATTGATTATGGAAAAAGTTCTTTGTATGTAAAGAAAGTTTTAAATTCTTACTCAATGTTTATGATGCAATAAATGATACGAGTGGATTTTATGAGACTTGTTGAAGTCTCATTTGACGTGTGGTGACACAAGGATACTCTAACTTCTAGGGTGTACTTGCGGGGCGTTACAAAGTTTTTGCGAGAGCGTAAGGTTTTGAAGTGTCTTGATTATATCATGAACCACATCAAGTAAAGTCTTGTTCATAATGTGAAGCACGCCACATTATCAATAGGAGGCTATTGGGTGGTATGAAAATTTTCACTTCTTCATTCATCTAATCGTGCCTAACAGATTTGTATATGGTAACTTTCTCTTGTTTCCATTATGTGTTGGTCCCTTGAGGGTGACTTTATGAAGATTGGATTGAGGGAGAGAAAAGATGAGATTTGACTTGTTGGATGAGGTGTGAAAGATAGTGTTGATGACCTTAGGTTGGTTTAGTTACCTTTTGAAGGGTAGTTTAGTTGGAAAGAACGGTAAGGCATAATTGTAGAAATGTAAAGGAGTGGTTGTTGACATGGTTTGAAGTATTAGTAAGGTTTAATGAGGTAGGCTTTGGGTGAGAAAGTATTAGTAAGGTTTAAGGTGTCTTAAGGGAGTTCCTTATAGTAGATGTTATGTTGACCTTAGAATGAGTTTCTTTTAAGTGGGGGAGTGTGGTAAAGAGTATGGTTGTTGGGAGTTAGGTACCTTATCCAATCTTTATGTGTTTATCAAGCCTAAAACAAAGATCTCTTAGTAACTTGATTGATATAGGAGTCTTTTGTGAAAAATGAATTCCAAACATTCTCCATATGATATACATGTTTTGGTTGAAGTCTTGTTGAATGAGAAAATGAGTTTTCATGCATGGTATCTTCCTCATGGTTCATGTGCATCTAGGGTAGGTTGATAATTTTTTCATGAATATGAATAGTGATCATGTCTAAAAAGTTATATGAGATTTTTTTTGATTGAGAGTTTATAAGGAATTTCTTAATTGTTGTATTGTTAGATTGTGAAGCATATTCACTATAGAGCTGCCAGGGATTTTTGTTCATTGTAAAGTTTTGCAAAAATTGACTAATTCATTCTTTGATAGAAAATTGTTGTAATATGGTTAGAACTGATTTATGTGAGCATGATATTGAATATAAAATATGTTTTTATTATTTACAATGAAGGATGCGAGTCTTATGGCAAAATGAGTTGTAGAAATTATTCTAGTTTGTTGTTGTGTTGTTATTCTCTTAATTATGTGAAATTGATGTTTATGCTTGATTGCGTGTTGTATAATGTAATGTAAGTGTTCGGAGTGTGGCAAGTCTCATTCGAGGACAAATGTTGTCCAAGTGGGGGAGAATATAACACCTCCAAAAATGACTTAGGTGAGATTAGGGCCTAATGTGTGTGACATGAACTATTGAAGTCCTAAGATGGTTTAAAAATTATGTTTGAGGAAGTGTCTCAAGATTTTGGTGAATTTAGAAGTCAAACATCAAGGGACGACCAAGACGTTCGACGACTAGTCACTTATTTGTCTTTTGTGTTTTCATGTTCTTATGAGTGAGTAATGAGTTTATGAGGTCCTTATATGATTTATAATAGTTTTTAGCGTCAGCATGTTTGATTTGGTAAGGTTTGGAGGTCAAAAGTTCGGTGACGTTCGAAATATAGCCTTAAGACGTCCTTGTGAGTTTGGATGAGTTTTAGCATGTTGTGTGGCTTGTTTGATGTTGTACTTTTTTGGAGAAGTTCCTACTACCTAGACGTATGTGTTTAGACGTTTAAAGACCGAGTACAACTCGACCTAGGACCCACAAGCGGCCCTAGATGGAGGACCCTAACTCAAGACTTGAAGTTGAATGGCAGATTGGGGTGCAGTGCCAAACGACGGCCGAAACGACGGTCAGTCGATGGAACGACGAATCATTGACTCGGGGCATCAATGGATCCTGCAAGTCTTGGGGTTTTGGACCTTTGACCAAACCATGACACCCCCATCGACGGGGCGTGGTCCTACCAATGGTCCGTCGTTGGTAGGGCGTTGTTTGGACCTACACTGCCTACAATTTTTCTGTTAAGACTTTGGGGTTTTGGGAAATTCACCCGAAGTCTTAAAAAATTGGAGGACGGTTATTTTAGGTGTCTAAGGGTATTTTAAGAGTATATAAGTCATCAAAACTCTCATTAAAACCCTAGCACCTAAATCAAAAACATTCCCTCCCAAAGTTTCTTCAAAAACCTCCATGAAAGCTCAAGGTAAAGATAGAGATTGAAGATGGATATTCAATGGAGTTATCATTTGATTCTTATAATAAGGTATAAGAGTTCTTCATCTAAGGCCTTCTATCACCTTAGAGTCAATTTGAAAGATGATTTCAAAGATGAAAAAATATGAAAAAGTCCAATTTATACTCTAAGTCTTGGGTTCTTGCATGAAACATTTTCAAACTTTCAGATATGATATTATTAATGTATAATTTAGTTTGTCCAATGAAATTCTCCATGAACCCTTGGCCTTCTCAAATCTCTCAATTGACTACAATATGGGTTATGCAATCATGCTTTGATATTAATGAATTCATGTGTAGATTGTTATGGGCTCTTGATTTATGTATAGATTATGATTGTATGGTTTATAGGCTGTTTATATTTGATCAATTGAGTATTGTATATTCTTATATCCATTGAATATTAAGCTTATTGAATTATTATTGACTTAATGCTTATGAATTCTAGTGTAGTTTTCTATGGGCTATTGAATGATGTAAGAATTGTATTCAATTGATATGTAATTTGTATTACATTGATAAATCTATATTGAATTGACCTAGATTCATTGAGTATTATAGTTAATGTATTAAATTGATGTTCGTGGCCATGGGTAAGGGCCTATTGGTATTGCATTGGATGATTAGCTTTGGATTGAAGTGGTGAGATTGAGTGGGTGGTATGCTTCCCTAACTCTCTTATTATTATGTATAGCTTTTATATTATAATGATGATTTGTATGTTACACTTATGGTAAGGGTGTTATTTCCTTTACTTCCAAATGATGGGGCCTTTCCGACGTTACATTATCTATTATTATCATGGCCTTGTCGGCTTTACTTGAAGTACTATGATGATTTGTGTAATTGACTTAGAAGAAGTATGAGCATATATATATATATATAT
>NC_028648.1:24874054-24880836 GCF_001406875.1 Solanum pennellii | reverse complement strand
TATATATATATATATATATATATATATATATATATATATATATATGATAATGTGAAGGTGTGTGTTCCTTCTATGTATATTAGGAGCTCATGTTAGACTATAACTATGTGTTCATGTGTTTAGTGTTAGAGTTGATGCATGATTGTTCCTACTTGACTATATGAGTTTGTAAGACCTCGAAAATAACTTAGGTTAACTAGAGCCTAACCTGGTTTTCATTATGGTCTAAGTTCCTAATTTGGTTTATTATATGGTATTGAGGCAGTGTCTAAGACTTTAGGTGCATTGGAAGTCAAACGTCAAGGGACGACTAAGACGTTTGACGACTAAGTCACCTATGTGACTCATATGTGGTTCTATGTTTTTTTTGTGTGATTCATGAGTATATTAGATTTTTAGGTGAGTTATTATAGCATATATAAGCAGTGTGTCAAGCTTCGTGATGTTTGGAGGTCAAACGTCTAAGAACATCCATGACGTTCAAAAGGTTTGCCTTGAGACGACCTTGTCTGTCTAAGCATGTTTCGTCGAGTTTTACGTCGTCGTTTTGGATAAAATTCATCTGAGAGTTTATAAACTCATAGAAAATTATATTTGGGTTGTAAACATCATGTAAAACATCCCTAAGAACCATCTAAGGGTCGTTGTGGAAGGATCCATGATGGTGACCAAAACTGCCCAAGGCAGTCCCACCTACGGATGGCAAACGACGACCATTGATCTGTTGACGACCCGTAGGTGGAGTGCGTCATTTGGTACTTAGACTAGGGATCTATGATCTCATTTTCAAGTCTTTGAACCGATCGAGAAAGGACAAGACGATCCGTGTGTGGACTGACGCCCCGTTGAAAGGCAACTGCCGATTGGGGCTGTGTTCTGCTCAGGTTTACTGTAAGTTGAGGGGTGAACTTGTAATTTCACCCCACTTCCAAATAAGATTTTTGGCGGTTCCTAAGGTGTATTTTGGTTATTTTAAACATGTATATAAGTCACACTAGAAGATTTCATTCTTCCAAATTAAAACCCTAAATCCCTTAGAAATCCTTAGAACTCCATGGCGCCAAAACTCAAGAAAGGTCTTGGATTGAAATTAGTGAAGATTATTCATCAAGTTTCAGAATTACCTTCATTGAGGTATGAATTTTGATCCTTGAAACTCTGTTCATCAAAAATCCAAACTTTCAAAGATATTTTCTAAAGTTTTTAAGTTGAATTGTTCAATTTTATAATTTATTCAATGGGTTCCTGCATTATTGGTTTTAAAAAAATGTAATGATGAAAATTGTTATTGTACTGATGATTTTAACATATATTACCTATGAACACATGAATTGGATGAACCCTAGTTTTTGAGTAAGTTATCGGTTACTTGATATTGGTCTAATGTTGATGGATTCTAATGTAGTTTTATGTAGGCTATTGATTGATATAATAGTTATAGTAAATTGATATCTAGGTTGTATTAGTTGATGAATATGTAGTAATTTGACCTAGTTTCATGAATATTTTTATAATTATGTTGAATTGTTGGTTATGGCCATGGTTAAGGGCCTTTTGATATTGAATGTGGTGATTTGTCATTGGATTGAGGTGTTGAGGATGATTTGGTGGTTAGATGACCTATTTCTTATTTTTGTTTTGATTAGACTTCAATTATGTTGTGATTGGTATGGTCCACTTATGGTGGCGGTGTTATGTGCTTTACTTGCAATTGATGTGGCCTTGTCGGCATTACTTTAAGTAATATAATGACCATGGCCTTGTCGGCAAACTACTTGAAGTAATGTGATTATTTGTATAGTTGATTATGTGAAGTATGAGTATATATATCTACATGATGAGTAATGTGAAAAATATGTGTTCTATTGATGTTATGTAGCTGATCACGTTAGACTTTAAATGTGCTATATGTGTTGTCTTAGGGTTGATGTATATTATTCCTACTTGACTATATGATTCTATGATGGCCATATTTATGTTGATATGATAGTATATAGGATGACTTGTAGACGATAAGGGTTATTTCTATGTGCTTCTAGAATGACATGTATTATGAGTTAAAGTGAAGTATGTTTTATCTTGTCTTTGTTGACTTGTGTTCTTTGCTTAATACATATATGAAACTTAATACGTGATATATTGAATTAGGATGTAAATTCTCTTAGTCTTGAAAGTATGAATGACATATGACCTTAAATAAAGTTAAGAAGGTCTCTTATGTGAAACCTTGAACCTAGTGCTAAGGTTATAAATGTTGAAGTCGTAAGCCGTAATGGTATCCTTCAATGTAAAGAAATTATAGGGTTAAAGTTAATTTGCTAGAACGACATCATATTAATCCTTAGGAAAGTCATGATGAGCGTTTTGTCGCCATTGAGAGGTAGCCCTAGTAGACCTTTCTTTGGTAGGGTGAATGTGATTGGGTCATGAACTTGATAGGGAACCCCTTTATATGAACCTTATGTGTAAATTAGTCTATGAGGAAGAAGGATAGCACCGAGTAAATATGGTAAGGGAAGTAGTTCTAGTTTAAAAATGAGACTAGATTACAAAGCATGCCCTTCATATTCCTTAACCATGTGCCTACATGGGATGTGTCTATGTTCTATCATTGGCAGGAAGAACACCCTTATCGGAGTAGGTTAGAACCTTAGATTCCATGTTTTGATATCATGGCCTATGTCGGTTATTTCTTATTCTCATCATATGGTATACATATTAGCATTATAGAAGTTTTATGAAGTTTAGTTGGTGGTATGGGATGCTATCTACACATTGAACAATAAGCTTTGAAGGTGTCAGTTGGAGTTCCTAGGTCTTGTACAAGACCATTACTTGAATTTCCTTTATGTGTTGAATGTCTCTTCAATGAACTAGTGAATGTAATGACTTAAGTTAACAAAGTATGTTAAATGAATAAGTACTTATCTAGAGTAGTTAAGGGTTGTCTAGTTAAGGTGTGAAGGGGGCGTAGGAATGCTCACTTCGTATCTTACCTAGATGAGTCTTAAGTATTACTCTAGTTAGGGAAGATGTTGATTATGTTGACATGATCTAAACTTAGGAAGTCTTAAGGATTATTTAGGTTGTCTTGAAGAGGTCAATAATGGACGTTATCTTCTTGATTTACTTAAGCAATTCTTTTGATAGCCTTTGGTAAGAGAATATCATATTATCTATATGTTGATATGTTTGATGTCTTGTAAAGTATGTATGTCTCTTATTATAAGTATTCTTGAGGGTCATTTAGGTATGATTAGGGACTTTGTACGGGCGGTGTCTCTGAGTTTCTTAAGTGAGTCTTATGATCGCTTTCTGTGGGATGATTACATTATATAAAGTTTCTATGGAAGAAGTAGACAACTTCACTATAACACTGAATTCCTTTACTGTATAGTGAGTTGAGCTCACTATTAAGTTGGCTCAAAAATGTGATTATTTTCTTAATTGTTATCTTATGTGTTTCTAAGTTGTTAGATGTTGTTCCTATGATAATAATATGATTTTTGAATGAAAAGATGCATATTTCTAATGAATGTCCGTTTTCATGATTTTCATACATTATGCAATACTTAGTACATGTGATTGTACTATTTCATGATTTTACCTACATCTGTAGTTGTTGGTAGCTAAGGAGCATTTGGGAAAGAAAACTTAGATCGTAGCATCGTTCATGAGAAGTCAAAGTATGTCCTCATTTGATTCGAGGGAATATATGTTTTTATGTTTCTTATTGATATATTGTAATAGACTAAGTATTTTTATATTAGTATTGTGTATGGGTCGTGTCCCAAAAGTATTCTCGTATCTTAAGTTTGATAATATTGAGACATAGTATTTCCTATGACTTTATATGAAAGAGTTTTTATAGACTATGATATGTTTTGTGAAAAGTTTTAATTCTGCACTACTTTTCATTATGTATATGCGATGAATGATATGTAAGGGCTTGTACAAGACCTCCGAGAGGTCAAGTACGCTGTTTGCAATCTGAGATTGCCCATAACATCTAGGGTGTTGTTTTGGGATGTGACAATCTTGGTATCAGAGCATAGGTTATGAAAGTAGTATTAGGAATTAAAAAGTCTCATCAAGTCACGTGTAGTAGAATCTTGACCATCGGTGTTAGTCACGACACATCTATGGGCGAGAGGCTATAGGAAGATAGACTTTACCTTCTTTTCTACTCCTATGTCGTGCCGTAGAGTAAAAGTAATGATTATTTTTTTCTTATGATTTTCCTTGTGTTTCTAGGAAGATGAATACGAGGAGGACACCGGCTAGGAGAGTTGAGGAGAATGAGGTTCAAGAGGAGATTCCTTCTCAAGTTGAGGAAGTTGATCAAGTTCCTCAAAGTGCTAAAGGTATCAAGTCCCTATTGTGGGTGGAGGAGATGATGTCCCGAAGTTGAGTAATAGAGTTTCTAGAGAGGCTTTGCTTGCTTTATCCCAAGTCTTGACTACTCAAGTGAATTAGAGTATGGTTCCTATGGTGAATGTCGTGAAGAGCACTATGACGTCTAGGTTAAGATACTTTTTGAGGATGAATCCTCCTATTTTGTTTTAACTCTAAGGTGGGAGAGGATCCCCAATAGTTTCTAGATAGAGTGTACAAGGTGTTGAGTGCTATGGTGGTTACATCTAGGGAGAAGGAGGAATTGACTTCGTATCAATTGAGGGATGTTTCTCAAATATGATACACTCAATGGAAGGATAATAGGCCAGAGGAATCGGGTCCTATTGAGTTGGAAGGATTTAAGGAAGATTTTCTTGGTAAGTACTTTTCCCGTGAGAGGAGAGAAGTTAAGGTAGAGGAGTTTATCAATCTCAAGCAACACAATATGAGTGTTGAAGAATACGCTTTGAAGTTCTCAATGTTATCTAGATTTGTCCCATCTCTTGTGTCTAATTCGAGGGATGAAATGAGTCGTTTTGTGACGGGTGTTGCCGATCTAGTGAGGGAGGAAGGTCGTACGGCGATGCTACATGATGATATGACCCTAACTAGACTCATGTTATTTTCCCAATAAATTTAAGATGTTAAACATAGGAGGATTTCTATAAACCTTAAAAAGGAGTGGGTCTAGTGACCAAGAGCAGTCTAAGTTTAAGAATAGGGCCCAAGGTCAAGAAGAACTAGAAAAGCTAAGGTGAAATTGGAATAAGGAGGGGGTTCTCAAAATGTAAAACCTACATATGTCACTTGTGGAAAGAGGCATTATGGTGAGTGTTTAAGGGTTACCGCGAGTTTCTATAGTTGTTGCAAGGAAGGATATAGAGTGAGATTTTCCTAATATTGCTTTTATAGGAAGAGAGATAAAGCAAGTTGCTCCAAATGTTTCAAAAAATGATGTTGCAAAGGCAAAGGCTCTTTTCTATGCACTCCGGGCAAGAGGATCAAAGACGGATGAGAATGATGATGATGATGAGAGTAAGTCCTTGCTTTTACCTTTTTTAGTGATATGAGTTTCTTTCTATGTGGGGGAGTATAGTTACTAGATGGGATAGAAAATCCTAGAAGTATGTTGCATGTGCATGATGTTTGGGATGTTTTTAAAACTTGAATTTCATTGATTTCTTGCACTGTGCATTTAATGAAGTCATGATTATGTTTTAAGATGTGTTTATATGATTTTACTTTTGTATATTAGTATTTTTCTATCTTGAATTGCCTAAAAGTTGCATTTTGAAAAAATTTTCTCAAAATCACTGTAGCATTGGAAACTGCTCACTGTTAAACTTTTGGAAATTTGACTAATCATTTTTTGATCTATAATTGTTGTAATTTGTGTTAGAGATGATGTAAATGAGTATAATATTGAATATACAATGTGTTTTTAAAAAATCAAAATATTTTCTTCGTATTAAATTTATGTCAAATTATAATATAATTAGAAAAAAACAAAAATAACAGTATTCCAATATTCCTTGTTTCTCTCGCTATACAACCCTATATTATAGCATCATCATTTGTACATATAATTGTCTGCCATATATTATTTTTAAATATTGTTACAAAAAAATAAGCTAAACTTATTTGTGCTTTAAATCTATGTAACTCTATACATAAACTTGTAATTCCAATAACATCATTAACAAAAAAAAAAAAGGCGAACAATTTTTTCTTTTTTTTAATAAAAAATCTACTTGATTTGGTTTAAATGTTTTTTTCTTATCTTAATAATTACATTATAGTGTGGAACATTGAAATGACTTAATATCGATAACCATCATTAGAAACAATCGAAGCAGGGCCCTAAACATCTGAACATATTGAATTAAGAGGGTCAAATGCCTTAAAAGTAGACTCGCTACATCGACTTTATGACTCTTCCTAACAGAACATGCAGTGCATAAACTAGATGATTTACTATACGTGAAAACAATATCCAGTAAAGCTTGATGAACTATAGGATATGATGCATGCGCCAGTATGCCAAACACCAAGAGAACCAACAAAGGAAGTTGATGAGAGTAATTTCTTCACAGGAAGAGAATAGAGTCCATCAATGTTCGGGCCGGTGTGTAGTATTCCCTTAGTTTCCAAGTCCTTGATCAAAAAATGGTCAGGAAAAAATTCAACAGAAACATTATTAGACTTGGCAAAAGAACTAATAGAGACCAAATTCTGAGTATCGGTAGGAACATATAGAATATTATCAAGTTTAAATTTTTTTATCAAAAGCACTGATGAAACTTTTACCTATGTGAGATATGGGTAATTTAAAATCATTACCTAGAGTGACTTCTTCAGGACCTTGATAGATTCTCAAGATTAGAGGT
>NC_028648.1:24827048-24859054 GCF_001406875.1 Solanum pennellii | reverse complement strand
AGTAGTAATAATAATAATAATAATAATAATAATAATAATAATAATAATAATAATAATAATAATCTAACACTAGTGCTTTGACATTATCAAGATAATAGCTTGGGTGAGGCCTAATAAGAATGGTTGTATTCCGATACATACAATATTTTACCCTTAATGAACTTGTTTCCTTGCCTTTTTCTTTATCAACACATTTTGCAGCACTTTCTTAGAATATTCCATCAGTAGTGGGAGAAAAGGCCCACTAGCAAGCGGATAATGTGCCTTGAGATGATTAGGGAGCCAACCATAAAATATGATGAAAGGGGAAACAACCATTTATATTGTCTAACTAAGAGGTATTTGAAATTTATTTAATCCATGATAGATGCTCTCTAAGACTAGATCGGAAGGGTAGCCATTCGACTGTTTGTCATCAAACTTACTATCTTGAATGTTTCACGACAAATCAAATTCTTTTCTTTAGATGGAAATACAAAAGGCACATAACAAACATGATAAAATGACATTGAGATAAGTCTCATATTTTTGGTGTTTCGCTCCAAGCTTAGAAAATATCGTTTCTTGAGCACTTAACCATTTGTTTATCGCAGTTGCTATCTCACCTGTTAGATTATGTGTTGATGACAGGCATCAATACTTCATCTCTTTTTTTGGGGGGTGTGAACTCATATTTAAGATCTTCGTTGCACCGAAATTTTATCAATTTACTAAGCAAGACCCCCTTATTACTATTATTTTCCTCTTTAAGACGATGAAAGGTAGCAAACATATACTCACAATTTCAAGGAAGAAATCATTTCTTTTTTCATCAAAACATGTAACTTCTATGGCATTAGGTAGCACTTTTCTAGGGAATCGGTTAATTGGCAAGCCACCATGAATATGCAAATCCCAAACAGATATAGATGTTTCTCCAAGATATATAAGTAATGTATTTTTTTCGGGACACCAAGCCTCACAAAAGGCTTACATAATATTGAATTTCCGATCATAAGTAAAAAAAGAAGCAAACACAACATCAGGAATATTAGTGTTGTTTAAACTTTGTCCATTCTTTATTAAGTTAATTCTATCTATCACGACCCAAATTCACAAGTTGTGATGGTACCTATGTTTCCAACCAATAGGTAAGCCAACCCAACATATTATATTAATTTTAACTAACTAATCAATAAAGACGTAAAAATGAGTAAAAATCTTCAACTCTAAGTTCTTTATAAATATGAAGTGCAAAAAACTATAAATGCCACCCAATAACTTGTGTCATAAGTACAAGAGATTCTCAAATTCGGTGCAAGTCTGAAATTAAAATGACAAATCCAACATAAGGGATATCCTGTCAGAATAATAAAATGACAAAATTAGTAAAAGATAAAGTAAGATTTGGCCCACGGAACAGCCAAACAGCTCACGACAACTCCAAGACACTCCAAGCTCGGACTCAAAATTCTCCACGAGATGTTCTCATACTTGGAATCTAATTTGCACCACAAAGACTGCAACAAGTGTAGTATGAGTACGAAACCACTTGTACCAAGAATATCTCATTGACTAACAACAAAGAAGTGATGGGAGTTTATATAAGAAAGATTGATTCTTTAATTATACAAGCTTATATTACACTTACCAATCAAGTTTCATCAAATAAAGGTAATCAAATATCAAGTACTTTCTAACCACTAATAAAACACATAATCATTAAGAATGAAGGATGTCATAAGATGCAATGCAATATGACACCATAAAATGATAGGCATAATACATATATTGGACCCTAAACTTGACTTCAAATTTTAACTTTGACCCTCCAACTTTCATAATGCACAAATAGGCACTTTAACTATCCAACTTTCAAATAAATAAACACATGAGTCCTACATGGAAAAATACACGTAGGACACCATGTAGGACGAAAAAAGGACATGTAGGATGACATGTAGGACATGAGTGTGTATTTGTTCAACTTTATACAAGTTTAAGTGCCTACTTGTGCACACCCAAAGTTGAAGGGCATAAATGTGATTCAAAGACAAGTTAAAGGGCATATTTATGTATTATACCTAAAATGATATGCCTCAAAATACACAGTACTATCTCAACCGTATATACATGATACAACTCAGAAATATATCGAGATTTCACGAACCATAGGGGACTCGCGAGGTCCATATACAGACATAGACCATCTCTACCTGTCTGTGCGAAAGATCTAAACACACTATCATAAAATCAAACAACTCCCGCACAGAAGGGCCTAAATTATAATCTTAACATCTCAAATCCCCAGCAAGTACACAAAATTATTTCAATAAAGGGGATGATGATGCATCTCAATCAAATATCAATATAATACATAATAACCTCAATTACCAGAACTATAAGGGTGCAGTAAAGAGAACACAATCACACAAAAAACTCAAGTCAATAAATCAGCTAATGCCCATATGCTTTGACATTCTCAGGTTTCAACCGGCATTCTATAGTAATAAAATTTTCGTTTATAACAGCGGTACTTGTACCAATGCCCGTCACACCATTGATAAGAGACCCCCCTCTTTTGCCCTTACCCACCATACATTTTATTTTTAATCTTTTAATTAGAAAACATCCTTCCAAGAAGTTTGGAAGTCTTATTATACCTTAAATACCTAACACGTGCCACGAACCCTCTAGATTTTTCCTTACCTTTTTGCAATGCTTTGGGACGTTCCCAATCTACAAATGATGCAATATTTGTAAGTAAACGAGTTCATAGACACTCATATTACTATACTTCTAACTTAAACCAAAAACTCATCAAATTGCTATAATTGAAGCTCCCAATTATGGGGCCAACTAATATGTCACGTCTTATTTTTCCTAAAACTCAAGCCTAGTGTAAGCCTCAACTCTCCAAGTCTCTCCAAATTGATTTTAATCAAATTATATACACCTAATTACATAATTTTGATATTCCACTAACTTGTGCTACCCCAAACAACAATTTTTCGAGTAATGATGATTTGAGTAAAAAGGAAAAAAGAACCCAGAAGTTATACGATCCTAACCTTAATATACCGAGTCGTATTCAACCTAAGTACTCATAATGCAAGAGATAAATTTTATAACATTACAAAACCTCTACCACACTACGACCTCACTATATATGTATATTTCACTACATTAATGGTAACTCTATTTTTTTTTATTAATAACAACAAAACTACCTGCTTTAACAATGAAAGAAGGATGCAAAAATACTTTTCTGTTACTATTTTAATTTTTCTAATAATCTGATATCTCCACGGATGACTATTTATTGCCTCCCTTAAATTATGACTATTTTGCAATGATTACTCATAAGTAGATACGTTTCCTAGAATGAAATAAACTTCAATTGTATATCAAAGTTACAACGTAACCCACTTTCTTTCATCCAACAGTTTATGTACTAAACTAATAATAATTTGAAGATCCTCCAACAACAATGACTACATATACAAGAACATGCTTGACTAAACTTTCCAAAACCCTCGTATCCAATTGCAATTACTTTCCTTGAGTGCCCTTCTTTTGTTTTCACCTCAAGTCACAGTATGTCAATAAATACTCCGTCCCTTTTACTATTGACCGTAGCTACAAGCATTACAAGTGAGTAGTAGGTATAACCTACTTTAGATATTTATTTATTTATTCAAAAAAATAACTAATTAATTCATATTCCCATTAAAAAATTAGTCATCCTTAATTAACTGTCCATTAAATAAATGCAATTAATTTAGTCATTAAAAATTACATTTATACTTTTGCGAAAGATCTTTTGTGGAATAAAAATTCGTAGTTCTAGAACGACCTAGCGGGTCTTTACATCATCTACCACTTAAAAAAACGTTCGTCCTCGAACGAAAAAAGAAAAGAACTCACTTGAACGCTAAAAAAACTGAGTTAATCTACTCCTCATGTATGACTCGGTCTCCCTTGTAGCCTTCTTCACTGGACAATGCTTCCAGTGAAACTTCACTGAAGCAATCTCTTTCGACCTCAACTATCGAATTTGCCTATCTAAAATGGTAGCTTTCTCCTCATAAAAAATCAAATTTTGATCAAGTAACACGGAATCCCATTGAATCATATGAGCACCACCCTGACGATACTTTTTCATCATCGAAATATGAAATACGGGATGAACACTAAAAAAACTAGGTGGCAAAGCTAACTGATGTGCCACCTCACTTATACACTCCATAATCTCCAAAATACCAATATACTTTGGGCTAAAGTTTTCCTTCTTTCCAAATCTCATCACACCCTTCATAGGAGAAACCTTCAATAGACCCGCTCTTGTAGCCATGAGAATTCTATCTTTGATTAATTTCACCTTGTACAAGGACTACCTCAACAAATTTATACGCCACTGTCTAACCTCAAATGCGTCAAACCAACCAATTGGAGATCGATATCTCTTACCATACAAAGCCTCAAATAGTGTCATCTCAATACTCGGATAGTAACTATTATTGTATGAAAACTCCATTCATGGCAAGAAATGATCCTAGTGACAATCAAAGTCAATCAAAGACGCCCGCAACACGTCCTCAAGACCCTGAATAGTCCGTTCATACTGAGCGTCAGTCTAAGCATGTAAGGTTGTACTAAGATCCACACGACTACCCAACTTCTTCTACATAGACCACAATAAATGAGATGTAAATTGGGGGCAACGATCATAATTAATAGAAATGGGAAGCCCATGTAAAATAATTATCTAGGGAATATAGATCTAGCCAATTTCTCTAAATTATAGGTAGTCTGAACTTATAAAAAGTGTGCAGACTTAGTCAGTTGATCCATAATGACCCATATACCATCAAACATATCCAAGGTACATGCAACCCTACCAAAAAGTCCATAGCAATAAGCTCCCACTTCCACTAAGTTATAGTCACCCTCTAACTCATACCTCAAGGACTTTAATGTTCATACTCCACGTGCTGACAATTCAAACAGTGAGATACAAATTCTTCTATGTCCCTCTTCATACGACACCACCAGTAGCTCTGCTTAAAGTAATGATGTAACTTAGTAGCCCCCAAATGAATAGATTACAAACGATAGCCCTCCACCATGATCAATTTAGTTAATTCACCTGTTTGAGGAATACAAATACGACCTTTTATCCCTAACACTTGTCATACCTTTGAAGTCCAATGACATATTTTAGAGCCTCACTCAATGAGCGATGCCTTAAAAAATGTTTCTAAGATTAAAAAAGGGTAATCAACTTAATTAGGATATGTCATAATCAAAATGTCAAGAAACGACAATGACGTCGGGAGACTAGTACAAGTGAACTAGTGTGTCTTCAGGTGTTTTATGGGGTTTAAAGAGTCGTATAAAAGTCAAATTTGGTGAAGGGAATTAGGATATACATTAGAGTGTGTTTAGGGTCGAAACGCCCGGATACAAATCCATTAGAACCACCCTAAAGGTCCTTGAGAAGGACCCAACATTTGACCCTAAAAAGTTGTTAAAAACAGTGGGCAATCGACGAGGTGACAACGAGTCGTCAATGGGATTACGACCTGTCAATGATTCTCGTTAGTTGACACATAGAATTTTCACCTTGAAGCTCCAAAAACCAGCCTCTGTCCCAAACCACGAGTGACCAGGACGGTCCGTGGTTGGGACAACGGCCCGTCGACAGGGTCTCATCGTTTGGGACCCCAGTTCACTGTTCAATAACAGTTAAGTAGGGGGTGGTTAGGCAATTTATTAATTTGTTAATTAAGGGTTAAGGTCGGTTAAAATTTATTAGTTTATTCCATACAAGTACATTAAGTCATTAAACAAACCTAACACTTCATAAATCCCAAAACCGAATTAGCTCCCACATCTCTCTAGTTTCTATGACTACTCCAAGACCCCCATTGAAGAAGATAAACAAGTTCATATTAGGGCTTCAAGATCAAAGTTTTACTCTATCATTGTTGAAGTATTATCAAGTTTCGCAAAATATTCACTCGTGGGATTCTTTTTCCCAAGAGGCTATTCAAAGATATTATTTCAATGTTATTCCAAAACCTTATTTTCATCAAATGTTGTGGGTCTTTTCTTCTAAATTGAGTTGTTCTATCTTAATTCTATTATTAGTATTGATTAATGTATATTTATGTGTGGATTGATTTATTTTCTAAATCTTTGAACTGAATCTTAGCAAAGACCCAGGAATTCTCTTCTTCTCTTAAACCTAACTTGTGTCATCTAGGTTTTCTTGTGATTCAAGATGATATAATTGAATGTATTCTAGTATAGTCTAATATTTTAGGATTATGGTAATTGAATTGTTGGTTAAGGATCATTGAATTGAGGGTAATTTCTTCTATGAGATTCTTGGAAGCCATTGGTATGACTTTCAAGATCATGAATACTTTACTTCAAATATGTTGGTCTATTCTTGACGTTGTTGATTAAATTGAAGTATGAATATGATGATATTATGAATATGGATCATGCTATGGGTATGATGAATTGTGAGATTATGATAGGTTTTTAGTATGAGGGATTGAAGGTGATTATTATATTTATCTTATCACCATGATTATGATGCAATGTTCTCACTAAATGATGGGTTGTGTTGAAAGGAAGTTCTCATTATATGACCTAAGAGCAATGATCATGTTAGACGAGGGGTTAGTATCCTAAGACTTATGATATAAACTAATGTTAAGAAAGATTTTAAGATACTTCAAAAAGAGAATATGTAGCTTAGCACCGAGTGAACTTGACAATGGAGGTGTCCCTTACAATGTGGAAGGTAGGTTAACCAATTGTCTCATGAGATGGAAACTACAACGCGAATTAGCATAAAGAGGTTTTCTAGAAATAATATCCTAGTTCCTTAACTATGTGCCCCGATAAGAAGACTAGCTAGTGGATCCACGTTGAAGCTATGATGATGTATATGTCCTACCTTGGCAAGTAGGATGCCCTCCTTTCGGTGTTAGGGGTTGACACCGGTTTCCATGTTTAGCTCACAATGTCTATTTTTGGTTATGGCAAAATTTCCAGAAATTAAATGAATGAATGAAAATAAAAAGATGCATAGCCACTAGTATGACTTGAGAGGTGCACTATTGTTGTTAAGGGAACGGGACTTTACCTATGCATTGCACATGTGGACCTTGAGGGAATTCTTATGATGGTTTTCTTTATACATGTATGTTATGAATGAAATGTCTAATGTCGTTTCTATATAATGTTGGTCTCATATGATGTTGCATTCATTTAGTATATATTTTGTTAGTCTACGTTGCTATGCATGAGATTATGTACACTTATTATGAGGATGTATGATGTAAATGATACGCTTTTGGTGTCTCTGATAGTTGACTTAGCTTATGTGGGTTATGGGGCTTTACATATGTATTACACTAGTTGACTTAAATTGGGATTATGGGTAAGGTCTTGTAATGTATTTAAAAAATGTTGCTTATATCTTCACTATGATGTTGCTCATAAGCATGTAATATGAAATTGTCTTATTGTTGTTATTTCGTTAGCTTGACTATATTATTGGATTGTGCATAAAGGCTTTCAAGTTAAACTAACATGCATATAAACCAAATGTTTTTAGCATATTTATAAATGTTTTAATTGCATATGTCTCCATACTTAATACATGTTGTTTGTACGAACCCATATTCTCTCTATTTCTACGGTACTGTAGGTTCGGGCCATTAAAGAGTTTCAAGGCTATTTTCAAGAAAGGCTTGAATAGTTCCCAAGTTGTTGGTGAGTCCTTAAGTCCGGGGATGAAAACCACTATTCTAGTTCTAGCTATTTGACTATGTATAAGAAAATGTTCATTTCTTATCTTTTGAGACTTTGTTGTAAGCTCTATATAAGACATATTGTAATAGTGTAAGGGCTATGTCCCAAACGTTGTATTTCTATAATAGATGATTATGTGTGGTAGACTGTGTTCATAAATGAGAAATCTATGTAAACTTCATATGTAAAGTTTTAATTATTCATTATTTTATTGATCTCTGAAACTCAATGATGTATGCGAAGGGCTTGTTTTAGGCCTATAAGAGGATAAAGACACCGATTACGATTAGGGGCTGCTCCTAGTCGTGACAAACTTGGTATCAGATCTTGAGGTTAATTAATAATAGGAATGATGTCTCACTAAACCGCGTCTACGTAGATTCTTGTTCAAAATTGTGAAGCACGCCAGACTTGTGATTGAGAGGTTATGTAATTCTAAACAATTCTCACTTCTTTTCGTGATATTAAGTCGTGCCTTAACAGTCTTAAATCTATGTATTCTTTATTCTAATCCTTTTCTTGTGGTTATAGGATATGACAACTAGAAGGAAAACCGCAAAAAAAGAGTTGAAAAGGAGATTGCAAATTGGGAGCTCCTACCCAAGACAACCAAGCTCCTCCCTAAGGCAATCAAGATCCTCCTCAAGAACGAGCTCCACAAGGTTACCAAGCTCTGGAGAATCCTCCGGCTATGACAGATGGAGAGATAAGGATGAATTTCATCATCTTGGATCAAACCATGACTACTCAAGCTCAAGATATGGAAGCTCAATAAATCTAGGAAGTGCACCGCGTGTGAACCAAAATGCTAGTACCATGGCTTCTTGCTTGAGGGACTTATCAAGGATAAATCCTCCCATGTTCTTTGGTTCTAAGGGGAATGAAGACCCCCAAGACTTTCTTGATGAGGCGTATAAGATTTTGTATGCGATGGAGGTGAGATCATATGAGAAGGCCAAGATAACCAGCTATAAACTTAATGATGTGAACCAAACTTAGTAAACTCAATAGAGAGATAATAGGGCTTGGAGAGCGGGACCCGTAAGTTGGGAAGTCTTTAGGAGGGTATTTATTGATAGGTTCTTTCCAACAGAGAAAAGAGAAGCAAAAGTGGAATAGTTCATCAACTTTCATCAAGGAGGTGTTAGTGTGCAAGAATACTCTTTGAAGTTCACTAAGTTGTCCAAATATTCCTCGTCTTTGGTGTCCAATCCTAGAGATAAAATGAGTCATTTTGTGACGGGTGTTTCTGATGAACTTGATGAAGAGTGTCATGCGGCAATGCTTCATGACAAAATGGACATTTCTCATTTTATGGTGCATGCTCAACCAAGTTGAAAAGAGTAGACTCAGGATCAAGAATATAAGGAGTTTAAGAGGGCAAGGCCCCATGAAAGAGGTACGTCTAAGGGAACGTTTGATATTCAAGACAAGCCAAAGTTCAAGAAGAGATTCTCTAACCAAGTTACTTCTAATGATCCAAAAGTTCGAAACAATAGGGTGTGTACCCGTAGGTCCCAAGGAGGGAAATGTGGTGGCTCACCAAGTGTGATTCCACTTTGTACCAAATGTTGTAAAAATCCTATGGGTAAGTGGTTAATGTGTACGGATAATTGCTTTGGTTGTTGAAAGAGTGGTCATATGGTTAGGGATTTTCCCATGACCAAGAATCAAGTAAAGAAGTGTAATCAAGCACAAGCAAGTGGCGTAAGTTTCATTTCTCCAAAGAAGAACCGCTTCTATGCTCTCAAGTCTAGGGGTGATCAAGAGGGTTCTCCCGATGTTGTTACTAGTATGTTCCGTATATTTAAATTAATGTTATTCATTGCTAGATCCTGGTGCAACTAAATTTGTTTTAACTCCTTCAGTGGCTATGTAGTGTTATGTACTCCCTGATGTCTTAGTGGAAACTTTTTTTGTTTCTACCTCGGTGAGGGACTCAATTGTTGCTAAAAGAGTCTATAGGAGTTGTCCCATACTAATGTCCAATAGAGTTACTTTGGTTGATTTGGTAGAACTTGATATGTTGAACTTTGATGTCATATTAGGATCGATTGGTTACATGCTTGTTTTTTAGTCAATTGATTGTCAAAACAAGGGTAGTAGATTCCAATTTCCTAAAGAACTCATTTTAGAATGGAAGGGGTGGAACTCAATCGCTAGAGGTCAAATCATTTCGTGTCTAAAATCTTGTAAGATGATTTCTAAGGGATGTATTTATCATATTTTCAGAGTCAATGACCTTGGTTATAAATATCCTTCTTTAGAGTCGGTCCCCATAGTAATGGATTTTCCAAATGTATTTCTCGATGATTTACCTGGAATTCCTCCCGAATGGGAATTAGATTTCAGCATAAGTTGATGCCAGATACTCAACCCATTTCAATTCCTCCTAACCGAGTTGAAAGAACTGAATATTTTGCTCAAGGATTTTCTAGATAAGGGTTTTATACAACAAATCATTTCTCCATGGGGTTCTCCGATGTTATTTGTGAAAAAGAAAGATGGGTCTCTTAGAATGTGTATTGACAACCGACTATTGAACAAGGCCACTATAAAGAATAAACCTCTCCCTAGGGTTGATGATTTGTTTGATCAACTCCAAGGTGCGAGTTACTTTTCGGAGATTAATTTGAGTTCGGGCTATAACCAACTTAGGGTGAGAGGTATTGACATTCATGCGACATCTTTCCGAACTAGTATGGTCATTATGAGTTCCTGTCACGTCTTTTGGTCTAAATAATGCCACAACGACTTTTGTGGATCTTATTAATATAATTTTCAGAATTATCTTCATTTATTTGTAATTGTCTTTATTAATGAAATCTTTGTATATTCAATAGTGAGGATGAGCACATAGGTCATTTGAGGGTAGTATTGCAACTCTTCAAGGAACAACAACTCTTTGCCGAATATAGTAAGTGTGAATTTTTGTTGATATTGGTTGCCTTTGTAGGCTATATTATTTCAGGTGAGAGTATAGAGGTCGATCCAACAAAAAACAGAGGAGGTTAAGAAGTGGCCTAGACCTTTTAATCCCACCAATATTCAAAATTTCTTGGGTTTAGACTTGTATTATAGGAGATTTGTTGATGGGTTTGCATCCATTACTTATCCTTTGACAACATTTACCCAAAAGAAAGTTAAGTTTGAATGGTTGGAAGCTTGTGAAAGAGACTTCCTAATGTTGAAAGATAAGATTAGTACTGCTCCAGTTTTGACGTTGTCGGAGGGTTCTGAATGGTTTATGGTGTATTATGACGCTTCTCGAGTAGGTTTGGCTTGTGACCTCATCAAACATGGTAAGGTGATAGCATATGCATCTATAAAACTCAAGGTGCATGAGAAAACTATCCTACTCATGTTCTTGAATTAGCGGTTCTAGTGTTTGCTCTGACCATATGGACACAATATCTATATGGGGTGCATGTGGATGTGTTCACTGACCATAAGAGGCTTCAATATGTGTTCACTAAAAAGGAGTTGAATCTCCGACAAAAGAAAATGGTTAGAAATCCTAATGACTATGATATGAGTGTCCATTATAATCCCAGAAAAGCCAATGTGGTTGCGGATGCGTTCAGTCGAATGACTATGGGTAGTGTGGCTCATGTTGAAGATAGTAAGAAAGAGTTAGTGAAAGATGTGCATAGAATGGACCGCTTGGGTGTTCGGCTAGAAGATTCTCCAAAAGGTGGTTTCATGGTTCATCATAACTCGTATTCATCTTTAGTGGTTTAGGTGAAGTCTAAGCAACATGTTGATCCTCTATTGATGGAGTTGAAGGAATCGCTTCTTAGCAAGTACGATGTGTCATTATCCCAAGAGGGGATGGTGTAATTAGGTACCAAGGAAGGTTGTGTATACCTGATGTGGATGACTTGAGGAGAAAAGTTATGAAAGTGGATCATGGTTCTCGATATTCCATTCATACGGGTGCCACCAAAATGTACACTGATCTTTAAAAGGTTTATTGGTGGAACCGTTTAAAGAGGGATATCGGGGAGTTGTGTCCAAATGTCCTAATTGTGAATAAGTCAAAGCCGAACATCAATGACCGGGAGGGTTAATCATGTTATGGATTTACCTACTTGGAATGGGAAGATATCTATATGGATTTGTGGTGGGTTTTCCCCGTACCCAAAAACAAAATGACTCAATATGGGTGAGTATTGTTGATAGATTGATGAAATCTACCCATTTTATTCCCCTCAAAATTACTTGTTTGGCAGAGGACTATGCTAGGTTGTACCATAATGAGGTTGTGAGTTTGCATGGTTCCCCTTGTCAATCATCTTCCAAAGGGGGTTAGGTACTAAAGTGAAACATAGTACGGCAGTTCATCCGCAAACGGATGGTTTGGCGAAACAAACATTCCAAACCTTGGAGTACATGTTAAGGGCATGTGTTATTTACTTCAAGGGTAATTGAGATGACCATCTACCATTAGTCGAATTTTCCTACAATAATAGCTATCATTCAATTATAGACATCACACCCTTTGAGGCCATTTACTGAAGGATATGTAGATCCCCGATTGGGTGGTTTGATTTAGGTGACATTGCTTTGATAGGTCCCGAAGCAACCTATGAGACTTTGGAGAAAGTATGGCTCATATGGGATCGTTTGAAGATGGCCCAAAGTCGACAAAAAATCTTATGCTGGCAATAGAAAAAGGGACCTTGAGTTTATGGTAGGAGACATGGTCTACTTGAATATATTACCCATGAAAGGAGTGATGAGATTTATTAAAAAAGGAGAAAATTCTTCCTCGGTATGTGGGGCCGTATGTGTTTGTGAAACACATCGAAAAGGTCGCCTATGAATTGAAACTACTAATTGAGTTGGCTCTGGTCCATCCGATTTTTCATGTTCCAATGTACAAGAAGTGTGAAGGTGATCCACTGTCTATCCTTGCTCTATAAGACTTAGAATTCAATTCCAACATTTCTTATGATGAGTTTCCGTTTGAGATCTTAGACTGACAAGTAAAGAGGTTTAGGAATAAAGAGGTAGCTTTCATTAAGGTTCTTTGGAATAACCAACTAGTGGAGAATGCTACTGAGGAGGTGGAGGCCGACATGAAATACTGATATCCTCATCTATTTCCCTCCTCTTCTAGTACAAGTTTAGGTCAGTAACTTCTCTAAATTTTTGGTGTTGAAGTTTCTTAATATTATTTGGAACGTTATGATGTTCCCTTCCTTATGCGTGATTTAGTGAAAAGTCCATGGTTCATTTATGTCTTAAACTATGTGTCTTCATACTTGATAATATTTGACTACATGTTTAGTATATTTAGTTATGTGATATTTCTTGTGAAATTTTCTCAAGTGTCAACTTATGAATATTATGTGGTGTTTCTTGTTGAACATGTCAGGTTACATGAAAAGCAAAGGACCATCCTCCTTGAAAAACATGAAATAATGTAATATGTGCATTTTGAAAGTTGACATGAATGGTGCATTGTTGTGTTGAGAAAGGAGTGCATGTTTCTTCCTTGTAATTTGATTATTTTTATGTCTCCTGGGTTGTTTGGGCTGCTAGTCTTGAGTCATAATTCCAAAAAGATCTTAAAGTGTCATTCGAGGACGAATGTTCCCCAAGGGAGGGATATTGTTAAAACTCAAAGTGCAATGACATAGTATAGAACCTCACTCAATTAACAATGCCTTAAAACATTGTTTCTAAGCTTAAGCAAAGGTAATCAACTTTATTAGGAAGTTTTAGAATCAAAACGTCAAGAAACAACCACGATATCTGGAGACTAATCGAAGTGAAGTTATGTAACTTTAGGTATTTCATGTGGTTTAAAGAGTTGGATAAAACTCAAATTTTGTGAAGGTGATTAGTATATACATTAGAGTGTGTTTAGAGTCGAAAAATTTCGGTACAACTCCTCAAGGACCACCCTAAGGGTCCTTGAGGAGGACCCAACATTTCATCCTAAAAAGCTGTCAAAAACAATAGGCAATCGACGAAGTGAATGACGAGATGTTGATGGGAGTACGGCCCGTCGATGATGCTCGTTGGTTGAAACTTACAATTTTCACCTTGAAGCTCCAACATCCAGCCTCAGTCGAAAACCATGAACGACCAGGACAGTCTGTGGTTGGGACAAAGGCCCGTTGACGGGGTCTCATCGTTTGGGACCCTAGTTCACAGTCCAAAAAAGGTTAAGGAGGGGGTGGTTAGGGTATCAATTAATTAATTAAATAAGGGTTGAGTCCGGTTAAAATTGATTTTTTAGGACTACATAAGTACCCTAGGTCATTAAACTAATCTAAAACTTCATAAATCCCAAAGCCCAATTAGCTCCTACTTCTCTCTAGTTTCTCTCAGTACTCCAAGACCACACTGAAGAAGAACAACAACAAGTTCATCCTAGGACTTAAAGATCAAACTTTTCCTCCATCATTCTTCAAGGATTCTGAAGATATGGAGGATATTCACTCTTGGCACTTTATTCCCCAAGATGCTCTTCAAAGATTAAGTAACAATGTTCTTCAAAAACATTATTTTCATCCAATTTCGTGGGTCTTCTTTCTAAATTGAATTTTGTTGTATTATTTCGATTCTTAGTAATTATTTATGTATATTTATGTGTGTATTGATGTATTACATAAAGCTTTGACCTAAATCTCTAAAAAGACCCATGAATGTTCTTCTTCTCGTAACCCCAACTTGTGATCTAAGTTGGTTTCTTGTTAAGGAAGATATAATTAAATGTATTCTTGTATAATGTACTATTATATTATTATGGTTATTTAATTTTTGGTAAATTATCATTTAATGGAGGGTAAGTTCTTGGATGAGATTCTTGGAAGCCATTGGTAAGACCTTCAAGATTATGAATACATTACTTCATTATGTTGGTATATTATTGATGTTGCTGATTCAATTGAAGTATTAATATGTGTGTATGATAGGAAGGTGATGAGATCATGAATATGGTATCATGCTATGTGTGCGATGAATTGGGAGATGATGATAGGGTGTTAGTATGAGGGATAGAAGGTCATTCATATATGCATCTTATTACCATGATTATGATGTAACGTTCTAACTAAATGTTGGGTTGTGATGAAAGGAAGTTCTCATTCTATTATCTAATAGGTATGATCATGTTATACAAAGGGGTTAGTCTCTTAAGACCTATGATATAGACTAATGTTAAGAAAGAATGTAACATACTTCAAAAAGGGAGTATGTAGCTTGGCATTGAGTGAACTTGACAATGAGAGGTGTCCCTTCCAATGTAGAAGGCAGGTTAACCAAATGCCTCATGATATGGAAACTACAATGCGAATTAGCGTAAACAGGGTTTTCAGAAACAATCTCCTAGTTCCTTGACTATATACCCCATAGGAAAAACTAGCTTGTGGATCCACATAAATGCTCTTATGATGCATATTTCCTACCCTAGCAAGTAGGATGCCCCCCTTTCGGTGTAAGGGGTTGACACTGGATTTCATGTTTAGCTCACATGGTCTATTGTCGGTTATGGAGAAATTTTTGGAAAGTAAAATGAATGATGAAAGTAAAAAGATGCATAACAACTAGGATGTACTGAGAGGTAAAATAGTGTAGGTAAGGGAATGAGACTCAACATATACATTGCATATGTAGACCTTGAGGGGATTCTTAGGTTGGTTTTCTTTATACATATACGTTATGAATGAAAAGCTTAATGTTGATTCTATATAATGTTGGTCTCATATGATGTTGCATTCACTTGATATACATGTTGGTCTAGGTTGCCATGCATGAGATTATGTACACTTGTTACGAGGTTGTATGATGTAAATTAGATGTTTGTGGTGTCTTTGATAGTTGACTTAGCTTATGTGGGGTTATAGGGATTCACATAGGTATTGAACTAGTTATCTTGAATTGGGATTATGGGTAAGGTCTTGTAATGTATTGATAAAATTATTCTTATAACTTTACCATGATGTTTCTCATGAACATGTTTCTTGGAATGTGCATAAAGACTTTCAAGTTAAATATCATGCTTATAAACCAAATGTACTTTTAGTATGTTTCTAAATGTTTTAATTTCATATGTCTCCATTCTTAGTACATGTGGTTGACACTAACCCATATTCTCTCTATTTCTACTATAATGTAGGTTCGGGCCATTAAAGAGTTTCAAAGCCATTTTCATGGAAGACTTGGATAGTTCTCAAGTTTTTGGTGAGTCCTCAAGTCCGAGGATTGAACCCACAATTTTAGTTCTAGCTATTTAATTATGCCTAAGACAATGTTCATTTCTTATATTTTGAGATTTTGTTGTAAGTTCTATATGAAACGTATTGTAATAGTGTAAGGGCTATGACCCAAACTTTGTATTTGTATAATCTATGGTTATGTGTGAGACAATAGTAGACTATGTCGATAAATGAGAAGTTTATGTAAACTTCACGTGTAAAGTTTTAATTCTTCTGTATTTTGTTAACCTATGAAATGCAATAATGTATGCTAAGGGCTTGTTTTAGGCCTCTAAGAGGACGAAGACGCTGGTTACAATTAGGGGGGGGGTGCTCTCTGGTCGTGACAAAACTACCTCATTATTAAGAATTGCATATTTGTCTTCTCCTTTTGACACCTTGTCTCTGATCTTACATAAATCATCATCATCAAATTGTTGAGCCCAAATTTGTTACAACAAGGATTACCTAGCCTCCATATAAGCCAACCCTTACCAAATTCTTATATATCAAGCCTCACAAATCTATTGGCCAAGGATTGGAAATCCTTAGCTAAAGGAATCTCGCCAACCTGTAACACGACTAAACTAATCATATTTACCATCTTTCGACTCAAGGCATCTGCCACAACATTTGCATTGTCTGGATGATAAAGAATAGTCATGTCGTAGTCTTTGACCAATTCCAACCATCTCGGCTGCCTCAAATGGAGAATCCTTTGATTGAATATATACTGGAGACTACGATGATACGTGAACACCTCACTATGCACACCAAAAAGATAATGCCTCCAAATTTTCAATGCAAACACAAAAACCGCAAACTCTAAATCAAGAATAGGATAGTTCTTCCCATGAACTTTTAACTGCCTCAAAGAATAAGCTATTGCCTTCCCCTTCTACATCAATTCGCAACAAGGAACACTCCGAGAAGCATCATAATATACAACAAAACCTTCTCCCTCTACGTGTAGGGTCAAAATAGAAAAAGTAGTCAAATAAGTATTGAGACTTTTGAAACTAACCTCACACTCCTCAGACCACTTAAAAGTCACCTCCTTCTTGGTCAATCTAGTTAATGATGATGCAATGGAAAGAAAGCCCTCTATGAATCGACGCTAATAACTTGTAAGACCTAACAAACTCTGACTCTCAATAAATAAAGTAGGTCTGACCCAATCTTGAACTGTCTCAATATTCTTTATATCCACCATTGTACCTTTCTTGGACACTAGATGTCCCAAGAATGCTATCGAACTAAGCCAAAACTCAGAATTTGAAAACATTGCATAGAGGTTCTTCTCCTGCAAAATCGCAAGCAAAATCCTCAAATGATGCTCATTTTCCTCCTTACTACAGAAGTATATGAATGTATCATCTATGAAGATAATAACAAAGGAATCCAAGTATGTTATGAACACTCCGTTCATCAAGTCCATAAAAGCTTCTAGGACATTAGTTAATCTAGACATCACCAAAAACTCGTAATGGACATAATATTATTCAAAAGTTGTCTTAGTAATATCCTCTACAATAACCTTTAGTTGATCATAGCGTGATGTTAAGTCAATCTTGGAGAAAATGGAAGCACCCTGCTGTTGATCAAATAAATCATCAATTTGAGGTATTGGTACTTAATTTTGATGGTTACCTTGTTCAACTATCAATAGCCAATACACATACGCATAGATACATCTTTCTTCTTAACAAATAATACTGGAGCACCCCAAGGAGACACACTCCGTCTAAAAAAGACCTTTCTCAACAAATCCTACAACTGTCTCTACCAAGTGACAAGACTTAAGAAATGATACAACACCTTTAAGAGGGTGGCTATGAAAACCTCTCAAATTTACTATAGGAATTTCAGGCATAGGTAATGTATCTCTCTTGGCATGAAAATTTAAAATTACGTGACGAAGAGATAAACAATCCATACTAAGAATCACATCAAAATCTACAATATCTAAGACTTCTAAATCTAGTTGAGTGTCATATCCCATCAAGGTAACTATACATAGTTGATACACATGATCTACCACTACAGAATCCCAAATAGGAGTAGAAATATATGCCATCAAATCGAGAGACTCATATGATATAGCTTAACTCAAAGCAAAATAAGTGGACACATAAGAATAAGTAGAGACAAAATTAAATAATACTGTAGCTAGTTGATGACATACTAGAATAATACCTATGATAACAACATCTGAAGCCTCAACCTCTGGCCTACCCAGAAAAGAATGACACTGAGAAAAACCACCCTGAGATGGTGAACTTTCACGACCGGCTTGACCAGAAGAAGATTCGCCTCTACCTGAATGAGAACCACCACTGTTGCTTGTACACCTCCCCTATTGGAGGTTGTGCATCCTTTAAAGTCTAAGCCTGAGAACCCTTATGTAAGCCCCTACATTTGTTCCTAGGAAATATCTCACAAAGTATCACCACACTCCAAACAACCCCTACAAGAAATAGTTTGATGAGAAGAAACTGAATAACCAAAATGTCCTTCACTTACTACAGGTCTAAAAGATGAACCTTGTGAAGTATACACTGAGCATGAAGAATTAAGCCTAGAAAAGCCTCAGAAACTGGTATATCATCATCAATAGGTCTGCTACATTAAGAGTGATAACCTCTCTCTAAGTAACCTCGAATCCTAGGAAGAGCACAACCATAATACCTGAATGAAGTGTCCTTTTTCCCTCACGCTGTGCTTGTAACACTTCAAAAATCCAAGACGTGTTGTAGAGCCTAACATGAGTGTCATAATGTTTGGACACTGTTGTAAGGTCTATTTTAGTGAATATAAGTTATTTATGTAGTCTAGAAATCAAAACATCCAAGAACGTCCATGATGTCTGGAAACTAGTTCAATGAGGTGCTAGCGTGCCTTAGCCTATTTGACTAGCATTTAAGAGTAAAAAAATGATGAAATTTAGTGAAAGGGTGTCTAAAACGTATTAGGGTTAGTTCACAGTCGAACCATATGGGCACGAATCCCTAAGGACCTACCAAGGGCCCTTGAGGAGGACCCTTGCATATTGGGGTCAAAGACTGCCTGGGCAGTGTGCACCTAGGAGGTGAATCAATGGAGCATACATTGATCGACGGGACGTCGATGCCATACGTCAAAAAATACTTAGCCATTTTGGCTAATGTTCCATTTGTACCAGTCTCTGAATTAAACGACAAAGTGCAGAACAAAGGAGGAACAATGACCGTTGACTCACAGACGGACCGTCGATCGTGGTCCTGTCTTTAAGGGCTGTGATTTTCTGCACGTTTTCAATTGGGTTAAATTAATTAATTAGGTCTCTATTTAATTATTTGGTCGATTAGGGAGGTCTAATTTAATTAATTAATGACCTATATAATGACCCTGACCTAATTAGACTAACCTAAGCTCATAATTCCCATACCCAAATTCTCTTCTCTCTTCTTTCTCTCTCCCAAAGAAACCCGATTGAAGACAAACCTACAGGTGGGTTCAAGGGCTGCAAAGATTCAATTTCCTCCATAAATCTTCATAAATTATAAAGGTATGGGATATCTTTCAACTTTGAGATCTCTTTCCTTGAAGGGTTCCATCAAATTGATTTTAAAAGTTGAGTTTTCTAGTGGGCTTCATCCAATCTCGAAATTAATGTAATGAACTGATTTGTTTATGATTTATTTTGGATATTATGAATATATTAACATGTCTTTTAACTCAATTATGTTATATCTCGATCGATTGGTCTTGATTGTAGAAGATGACCTTTACCCCTTAACCCTAGGTTGTGATCTTGATAGGAATTGTATTATATTTGTTCAATTGAATTGGTTATTAGTTGAATTAATATAAGTTGATGTTGTTGTATCAATTATGAATACATTAATATGAATTATAGTCCTATCATTCTAGTTCTTGAGAAGTTGATCTAGGTTATGAAGTATGTTGTGAATTGACTAAGTATCTTATCTTAAGCTATGAACTAGTGATGAATTGTGATATAAGTGATTCGATTGGCTTCGTTACCATGTTTGTTGTGGTTATATGATGGTACTAAACCCTAATTGGGTTGATTAAGGGTTTATGGTAAAACCTTGATGCTGAATTGTTAAGGAGACTTGGTAAATCTTGTGATCCCTATTATTTACTACAATTGTTGTTACTTGTAATTAAGGGATGATATTATATTGAAGTATACCTTATGTTAATATTGATTGGGTTGGTATGATGTTGAATTGAAATATCTTGACTATGGCTTGTGAGGTATTGTCTAAGATGTAAATGTTATAAGGATGCTGAATAACTTAACAATGTGCGTTATTATGAAGTCATATGTTATTGTGATAACCTTACCTATATGAATTATAATTAAAGGACAATACTCACACGATTCTTATTGAGTTATGATGATGATGATGTTATACAAGGGTTAGACCCTATGACCTACAATAATCTATAATAATTAATAAAGACATTTCCAAATGGGACTCTAGCTTAGATCCTAGTGAACTAGAGTGAGGAGTGTCTCTTCCCACATAGGTAAGGTAGGATCACTTATGTACTCTTGTTATTGGAGACTAAAACGCATGTAGCATAAAGAGGGCCCCAACTATATCTCCTAGTTCTTGAACTATATTGCCCCCATAGGAATACTAACTAGTGGATCCACGTAGTTGCTATGTTCATGTTTTATTAGTACCTTGGCAAGTAGTCGCTTTTTTTTTTGTTGTAGGGTTCCATGACACCGGATTCCACATAATCTCATGTGGTCTATGTCGGTTAGGGAAAGATGTTCCCAAAAAGGTAAAATAAACTAAAGGATTGAACTCTAACTAAGATGACCTAAGGGGTTTAGCTTAGTCTTGGTAGGGGTATGTGACTCTACCCAAACATTGCACTAGTTAGACTTGAAGGAAGCCTTAGGAGGATATTCTTATGTATTAATATGTTTGTAATGGTACATGATATGTATATCATGAAGTTGCAAATTGTTGATATTTTATGTTGATTGGTGTCACCTATGAATATGTATTGGTCTACATTGTTAAAGTATGATGATATGTACTCTTAAATTGTATGCTATGTGAAGTAGGAGGTTGGTCATGATTCTTGTTAAGTTACCTGATTGAGTAAGGTTAAGGGGCTTTTCTTGGTCATTGCACTTGTTGACTTGATAGGGGTTCATGGGTTATTGTCTCACCTTTGTTATGTCAAATTGAACTCTTATTCATGCATGTGGTTATTTATGACTTGATGATAGAGTTACTTGACAATGTATTCAATTACATGATATGCATGTTGACTTGACTAGTTTTAATGTTGTTGGTCTTGTGATTTACATGTCTATGACTTATTGAATATGTCTTGTTTATTTGGTATGATTTTGTTGAATGTGCATAAAGATTTTCAAAGTAAATTGCATACTTAACAAAATTTTCTCCTTTAGCATGTTTTCATGATATGTGTCCATATGGTCTCATACTTAGTACAAGTGGTGTACTAACCCATTGCTTCATTTTCCCCAACATTTTAGGTTCTGTTCATTGAAGGACTTTCGGAGACAACTTTGTAAAAGACTTGAAGTCCTTAATCATCCATGTTGGGTAAGTCCTCACTTTCCAAGGGCGATGCCACTATCAAGCCTATGATATTGCTCAAGTGTACAAGACTGTTATGTTATTTCCTTTTCATTTGAATATTAAACATTGTATGACCTACATGTGGTCTTATTTCATTTACGTATGGGCTAGGCCAAATTTAATATACTCTTATTAGATGGTTATGAGATGAGACGACTATTCGAGACTATGTTATATTCTAAGTATTTATGTGCAATAAAAGTAGAAGACTAAGTAATATTCATATACGAATGGTCTATGTATACTCGATATATATGAATATGTGTATGTAGAGGTCTATGTAAACCTCAATGTAGGAGTAGTAAAAATTTTTAATTTCCGCTAAATAATGACCAATGAATGTAATGATGTAAGATAAGAGGCTAGTCTTAGTTCTCGAAGGGGACGATGACGCCGGTTACATCTAGGAGGTTTTCCTTGATGTAACAAACTTAGTATCAGAGCATGAGGTTGACTACTTTGACCCAAAAGAGTAAGAAATTTGAGTGGTCAGAGGCATGTGAGAGAAGCTTCCAAATCTTGAAATATATTCTTACTTCCGCTCTGGTGTTGACTTTACCAGAGGGTACAAAGGGCCTCGTTGTATATTGTGATACACCCCGAGTGGGTTTAGGGAGTGTACTTATCCAACATGGGAAAGTGGTAGTCTATGCTTCTAGACAAGTGAAGGTGCATGAGAGGAACTATCCAAATCATGATCTTGAATTAGCAGCCGTAGTATTTGCTTTTACAATATAGAGGAATTACTTGTATGGTGTCCATGTTATTGTGTATACCGACCACAACAGTCTCCAATATGTGTTTACTCAAATCGATTTGAATCTCCAACAAAGGAGGTGGTTGGGATTGTTGAAAGATTACGACATGAGTGTTCTCTATCACCCCAGCAAGGCTAATGTGGTTGTGGATGCTCTAAGTCGTATGACCATGGGTAGTGTGTCTCATGTAGAGGAAGCCAAGAAAGACCTAGTGAAAGATGTTCATTGGTTAGCTAGATTCGGTGTGAGGTTGGAAGATTCTCTGAATGGTATTCTTATGGTCCATCATAACTTCGAGTCATCTTTGGTAGTTGAGGTGAAGTCCAAACAACACCTTAATCAACCATTGATGGAGTTGAAGGAATAGGTTCTTGGTAAGCTTAATGAGTAATTCTCCTTAGGGGGAAAGGTGTCTTGAGGAATCAAGGAATTTTGTGTGTTCCCAATGTAGATGGTTTGAGGAACCAGATTCTTGAGGAAACACATGGGTCCCGTTACTCCATTCATCCGGGTTCAGTAAAGATGTTCCATGACCTTAGCGAAGAGTTTTGATGGGAAGGTTTGAAAAAAGACATAGCGGAATTTGTTGCTAAGTGTCCAAATTGCCAACAAGTGAAATCCAAACATCAAAAGCAGTAATTTACTTCAAGAAATCAAAACTTGGAAGTGGGAAGACATCAATATGGATTTTGTTGTAGGTTTTCCTCGGACACAAAAGCAATATGACTCTATATGGGTGATTGTGGATAGGTTGAACGAAGTCGCTTATTTATTCCTGCCAAGTCTACTAATCCGGCGAAATATTATGCAAGGATTTTCATAGATGAGAATGTTTATCTCCAAGGCATTCCATTATTCATCATATCGTATAAGGGTGCACAATTCACATCTAGGTTTTGGAGGTCATTCAAACAGCGGTTGGGTACCAAGGTGAAGTTAAGCACCACTTTTCATCCCCAAACGGATGGTCAAGCGGAGCGTACTATTCAAACCCTTGAGTATAATCTTAGAGCTTGTATCATTGATTTCAAGGGAAATTGGGATAAGCATTTTCCTTTAGTTGAGTTTGCTTACAACAATAGCTACCATTCATCCATATCCATGGATCCTTATGAAACCTTGTATGGTAGGAGGTGTAGGACTCCTATTGGACGGTTTGAAGTAGGTGAGTCTTATTTTTTGGGTCCTGTTTTTATTTATAAAACTTTGGAGAAGGTTCATCATAAGGAACCAGTTGCAAACAGCCTAGTCGGCAAAAGTTTTATGTCGATCATAGGAGAAGGGAATTAGAGTTTGAAGAAGGTGATAAAGTGTATTTACAAATTTCTCCCGTGAAAGGGGTGGTTAGATTTGGAAAGAAAGGGAAGTTGAGTCCTCGTTTATATGGTTCCATATGATATCTTGAAAAAGATTAGTAAGGTTGCCTATGAGTTGAGGTTGCCTAGTGAATTGGCTTCGCTTCGTCAGGTTTTCCATGTTTCCATGCTTATGAAGTGTATCGTGATCCAGAGTCTATTCTTCTTATCGAGGGTCTTTGTTTGAAATATAATCTATCTTATGAGGAGGCTCCGGTTCCTCGATAGGCAAGTAAAGAAGTTAAGGAACAAAAAGGTGGCTTTCGTAAAGGTGTTATGGAAGAATCACCTAGTTGAGGGTGCAAGAGGTCGAGACCAACATGAAGTCCCGTTACCCTCATCTATTTGACAACTAAGGTTAGTAGTCCTTACTAATAATAAAAATAATGACTAAAGTTGAAGTTGTTTTGATTTTTAGTGAAGTTTTGCAAAAATATGCATTTTTATGTCATTACAATGAAATGTGCATTTAACTTGAAAATTTGCATTTTTTCTTGTTTTGAGTTATGTTGTGCATTTTCATATTGTGAGCCTGTATAAACTGATATGTATCATAATAAGTTAATATATGGTATAATTGACTCATATATGATATGTTGAGCTCATGTAGTTGTTCTCAGAAAAACATTACTCATAATGTAATGTTGAGCCTTATGTGTGGTAATTGATGTTTTGAATTGCTTTGTGTAAATGATATGATTGGTGTTGTTATGTATTTTTGTTGGTTGGGATGCTAGTATTGAGTCTATTCCTTCCTTTAAAATATTTTCTGTTTCATTCGAGGACGAATGTTCCTAAGGGAAAGATAATGTAACACTTCGAAAATCCAAGACGTGTTCTAGAGCCTAACATAAGTGTCATAGGGTTCGGAGACTGTTGTAAGATCCATTTTAATGAATATAAGTCATTTAGGAAGTCTAGAAATCAAAACCTCCAAGAAAGTCCATGACGTTTGAAAACTAGTTGAACGAGGTGCTAGCGTGCCTTGGCCTATTTGACTAGATTTCAGGAGTCAAAAAATGATGAAAATTGGTGGAAGGGTGTCTAACATGTATTAGGGTTATTTCATAGTCAAAACGTCGGGGCATGACTCCCCAAGGACCAACCAAGGGACCTTGAAGAGGACCCTTGCATTATGGTGTCAAAGACTGCCTTAGCAGTGTGCACCCACGAGGGGAATCGACGGAGCGTTGATACCATTCATCGACAAACACTTAGAATTTTGGCTAATGGTCCATTTGGACCAGTATCTGAATCAAACGCCGAGTGTAGCACGGTAAGAACAATGACCGTCGATCGGGGTCTCGTCTGTGAGGGATGCGATTTTTTGCACGTTTTTAAATGAGTTAAATTAATTAATTGGGTGTTTAGTTCATTATTTAGGGTTTAGGGAGGTCTAAATAAGTTAATTAAGGATCTATATAAATACCCTAACCTAATTAGACTAACTAAAGCTCATAATTCCCAAACCCAAATTCTCTTCCTTCTCTCTTCTTTCTCTCTCCCAAAGAAACCCCATTGAAGACCAAGATAAAGGTAGGTTCAAGGTCTGAAAATGGTTAATTTACTCCATAAATCTTCATAAATTAGCAAGGTATGTGATCTCTTTAACCTTTGAGACCTATTTCCTCAAAGGGTTCCATCAAATTGATTTAAAAAGTTGAGTTGTCAAGTGGGTTTCATCCAATCTAGAAATTAATGTTGTGAATTGATTTTTTTATAATTTATTTGGATATTATGAATATACTAACATGTCTTTTAACTCAATTATGTTATATCTCGATCGATTGGTCTTGATTGTAGAAGAAGACCTTTACCCCTTAACCCTAGGTTGTGATCTTGATATGAATTATATTATACTGGTTCAATTGAATTGGTTATTGGTTGAATTAATATTACATGATTTTTTTGTATAAATTCTGAATAGATTTAGATGAATTATAGTCCTACCATGCTAGTTCTTGAGAAGTTGATCTAAGTTATGAAGTATGTTGTGAATTGACCTAAGTATCTTATCTTAATCTATGAACTGGTGATGAATTTTGATATAGTGATTCAATTGGCTTTGTTACCATATTGGTTATGGTTATATGATGATACTAAAATCTAATTGGGTTGATTAAGGGTTTATAGTAAGACCATGATGATGAATTATGAAGGAGACTTGGTAAATCTTGTGATCCCTATTGTTTGCTTCAATTGCGGTTACTTGTGATTAAGTGATGATGCTATATGGAAGTATACCTTATGTTAAGATTGATAGGGCTCATCAAAGATTTCGAATAGAAATGTCTTGACTATGGTTTGCGAGGTGTTGGCTAAAATGTAAATGTTATAAGGATGGTGAATGATTTACCAATGTGCCTTATAATTAAGTGATATGTTAATGTTCTAACCTCACCTATACAAAATGTAATAAAAGGAAAATACTCATGCAATTCTTATTGAGATATGACGATAATGATGTTATACAAAGGTTAGACTCTATGACCTACAATAAGTAATGATGATTAATAAAGACATTTCAATAGTGGACTCTAGCTTAGCACCGAGTGAACTAAAGTAGGAGTGTCCCTTCCCACATAGGGAAGGTACGATCACTAATGTACTCTTTAGATTGGAGACTACAATGCATGTAGTATAAATAGGGTCCCAACTATATCTCCTAGTTCTTGAACTATGTTGCCCCCATAGAAATACTAGCTAGTAGATCCGCATAGTTGCTATTTTCATGTTTTTGTACTATCTTGGCAAGTAATCCGCCTTCTTTTGGTGTAGGGTTCCATGACACCGGATTCCACATAAGCTCATGTGGTGTATGTCGGTTAGGGAAAGATGTTCCCAAAAAGGTAAAATAAACTAAAGTATTGAACTCTAACTAAGATGACCTAAGGGTGTTAGCTTAGTCTAGATAGGGGTATGGGACTTTACATAAACATTGCACTAGTTTCCTTGAAGGAAGTCTTAGGAGGATGTTCTTATGTATGAATATGTTTATAATGGTACATGATAATTATATGATGAACTTGCACATTGTTCATACTATATGTTGATTGGTGTCACTTATGAATATGTGTTGGTCTACATTGTTAAAGTATGATGATATGTACTCTTAATTGAAATGCTATGTGAAGTAGGAAGTTGGTCATGATTCTTGTTGATCTATGTGATTGAGTAAGGTTATGGAGATTTGCTTGGTCATTGCACTTGTTGACTTGATAGGGGTTCATGGGTTATTGTCTTACCTTTGTTATGTTATATTGTACTTTTATTCATGCATGTGGTTATTTATGACTTGATGATAGATTTACTTAACTATGTATTCATTTACATGATATGCATGTTGACATGACTAGTTTTGATGTTATTGGTCTTGTGATGTACATGTCTATGACTTAATGAATGTCTTGTTGATTTGTATGGTCTTGTTGAATGTGCATAAAGGCTTTAAAGTAAATTGCATACTTAATGAAATGTCATCTTTTAGCATATTTTCATGATATGTGTGCATATGGTCTCATACTTAGTACAAGTGGTGTACTAACCCCCTTCCTTCATTTTCCCCAACATTTTAGGTTCCGATCGTTGAAGGACTTTCGCAGAGGACTGTGAAGAAGACTTGGAGTCTTTAATAATCCAAGTTTGGTAAGTCCTCACTATCCTAGGGCGATGATACTATCAAGCCTATAATATTGCTTTAGTTTTCAAGAATCTTATATTATTTCCTTTTCATTTGAATATTAGACATTGTATGACCTATATGTGGTCTTATTTCATTGATGTATGGGCTAGGCCCAATTTGTTATACTCTTATTAGATGGTTATGAGAGGACACGACTATTCGAGACTATGTTATGTTCTATATATTTGCAATAGAAGTAGATGACTAAGTAATCTTCTTGTACGAAGGGTCTATATATGCTCAATATATATGTATATGCGTATGTAGATTTCTATGTAAACCTCAATGTAGGATAAGTAAAAAGTTTTAAATTTATTCTAAATTTTGACCTAGGAATGTAATGATGTAAGCAAAGAGGCTTGTCTTATTCCTCAAAAGGGACGACGACGTCGGTTACGTCTTGGGGTTTTTCTTGCATGTGATAGCTTTAATCCTTCACGTCGAATCATCTCCAACTCCTTAATAGAATCTCCCACCATCTGGAATAAAGCACCAGAAGTAGCAACCTGAGAAACTCCCATATGAATTGTAATAATCAACCCCTTAACAAAACTTCTAACTCACTCAGGCTCTGTGGGACGTATCAACAATGCATGTATAGGCATGGCATGCAATTAACCCTCATACCCTGCGACTGACATGCAATCTTGCGACAAACCCTCAAACTCGGACCTCTTATGCTCTCTCACTGTGTGTAATAAACTTGGATAAAATTCCTGGGTAAAGTGAGTCCATGATAGTGAAGGGGATCCATTTGGCCTACTACTAATATAAGCTCTCGATCACTGCTTGGCAGAGTCAGTCATCTGAAACGTTGTGTAGTCAACTCTATGAGACTCCACTAATCCAAGATTATGAAACCTCTCGTGACAACTAACTATAAATTCATACGCATCCTCAGTAAATTCTCATGTATAAGTCAGGCGATTTACTAGTATGAACCTCCCAAACAACATTTGTTCATCAATGGTCATGGAAGGCTTGTTCTCCAAGTGTGATGCAATACTTGAAAATTCTATACTATCTAATCGGGGAGCTACAATAGCAGCTGGCTGAGCCCTAGGAGTTTGAGAATCTTGAGAAACCATCCGATCTTGATTCTGACCTCCAACACGGGTTTGTGAAGCATCAGAAATGACAGGAAAAGTTCCCGCCTAAGCGATCTCCTCTAGAAGTCCTAACATATCAGCCAAGGTATCTTGAAGCACAGGGGTGACAATAATATTGGGTGGAGTTTGAGCTGGTCCATCCCCCTCTGCACGATCCTACACATACCCGTGAATAGTATCTGCATCAGGAGGTATACTGTCGTATCATGGATCTGGTAGGTATTGTTACTTGTCCTTCCTCATGTGCTGCAATACATCCCCTAACCCGCCTCGACCTCGACCATGCCCCTACCTCTACCTCAAATAGTACTCCCAGAAGAAGGCGCAGGAATAGGCTCCTGATCACCACTTATTGATGTATGAGTCCTCACCATCTAAGATAGAATGAGATATCAAGATTAGAATTTCAATATGGTCGAGTGTGCATAATAATGAATGAACGAATAGAATTTTCATAAATTTCATATAGCCTCTCGAAGTGGTATGGACGACATCATACCGATCCACAAGACTCTGCTAGACATTGTTCTTGTACTCGTGAGACCGATGAACATGGGGTTCTAATGCCAAATTGTCAAACCCAAATTTACAAGTCGTGATGGCAACTATGTTCCCAAACAATAAGTAAGTCCACCCAACATATTATACCAATTTTTAACTAATAAGGTAAAAAGGTAAATAACTAGTAAAAATCTCTAACACTAAGTTCTGTATAAATACAAAGTGCGAAAAAGCTAAAAATACAACCCAAGAATTAGTGTCGTAAGTACAAGAGCTTCTAAAATACGATGCAAGTCTTAAAATAAAATTATAAATCCAACATAAGGGATATCATGTTTGAATACTAAAATAGCATAATAAGTAAAAGATTGAGGGAGGTGTGGTATACGGAACAGCCAAGCAGCTCACCACAACTCCAAGACACCTCCAAGCTCGGACTCAAAATGTTCCATGATATATGCTCGTATCAGAGTCAAATTTGCACCACAAAGAGTTCAACAAGTGTAGTATGAGCACAAAACCATGTGTACCGAGTATATCTCATCGACAACAAAAAAGTAGTTATGGGAGTTTATATATGAAAAAATCAATTCGTTAACTATACAAGTCTATATTATACTTACCAATCAAGTTTCATCAAATAAAGGTAATCAAATGACAAGTACTTTCCAATAAAAAATAAAAACACATAATCATCAACAATGAAGGTTGTTATGAGATGCAATGCAATAGGACACCATGAAATGATATGCCTCACAATGTTGAGTACTCTCTCAATCGTATATACATGATACTCCTTAGAAATGTATAGATAGTTCATGACCCATGGGAGACTCGCGAGGTCCAGATACCGACATGGACAATCTTCACGTGTCTATGAGGATGATCTCAATACACTATGATAAAATCAAACAATTCAAAAACGGACAGTCTCCACGTGCCCAATTTATAATATTAACATGTCACAATCCCCAGAATGGACGATGTCTATGTTCCCAACTTGTACTGAATATCATGCCAATAAATATACACAATATTATTTCAATAAAGGGGATGATGATGCATCTCAATCAATATCAGCATAATACATAACCATCTCAATTATAACAACTATACGGGTGCAATAAAGAAAACACAATCACACAAAGAAGTCAAGTCAATAATAAATCATCTAATGGTCATATTCTTTAGCATTCTTGGGTTTCAACACTCATTCTATAGTAATAAACTTTCCCTTTATAACATTGTTACATATACCAATGCTCGGCACACCATTGATATGAGACCTCATCTTTCGCCCTTACCCAAGGTCTATTTCATTTTTGATCTTTTAATTAGAAACCATCCTTCCAATAATTTTGAAAGTCTTAACACACCTTAAATGGCGAACATGTTCCACGAACCCATAAGATTTTTTCTTTTCTTTTTGCAAAATTTTTAGAATGTTCTCAATCTACCTATTATGCAATATTTTTAAGTAAGGGGGTTCATAGACACTCATAATACTACACTTTTAACCTAAACAAAAAACTCATCAAATTGCTATAATTCAAGCTCCTAATTGCGGTGCCAACTAATATGTCACGTCTTATATTTCCTAAATATCTAGCCTATTGTTAAGACTCTTACTCGCCAAGCCTCTCAAATTGGATGTTAATCAAATAATATACACCTAATTACATAAATTAGATATTCCACTGATTTGTGCTACCCCAAACAACAATTTTTTGAATAATGATAATTAGAGTAAAAAAGGAAATAGAACCCCGAAGATGTAGAATCCTAACCTTAATACCATAGTTGTACTCAACCTAAGTACTCATAATGCAACAAATACATTTTCTAACATTATAAAATCTCTACCACACTTAATACGACCTCACCATATATGTATATATTCACTACATTAATTGTAACTCTATTTTTTTAATAATAACAAGGAAACCACATGCTTTAACAATGAAACATAGATGAAAAAATACTTTTCTGTTACTATTTTTAATTTCCCTAACAATCCAATCCCTCTATTGATGGTTATTTATTTCCTCTTTTAAGTTATAATTGTTATGCAATGATTACACATAAGTAGATACCTTTCCTTGAAAGAAATCAACTTCAGTTATATATCAAAATTACGGCATCTCTCACTTTTTTTCATCCAAAAATTTATACACTAAATTAATAATATTTTGAATCTCCTCCAACAACAATGACTACATATAAAAGAACAGATTTGACTAAACTTACCAAAATCCTCGTCTTCAATTGCAATTACTTTCCTTGAGTGCTCACCTTTGTTTTCGCTCAAGTCAGAGTATGTCAATAACTACTCTGTCCCTTTTAATTTTTACCCTAGCTACAAGGATTATAAATAAGTAGCGGGTATAACCCACTTCTGATATTTATGTTTTTTAAAAAACATTAACTAATTAATTCATATTCCCATTTAAAAATTTAATTATTCTAAATAAACTGTCCATTAAATAATTGCAATGAATTTAGTAATTCAAAATTACATTTAATACTTTTGGGAAGGATCTTTTATGAAAGAAAATTCCTAGTTCTTAGAACGACCTAGTGGGTCGTTACACTATCAATTCCCAATATTTGGGATTGCAATGATAATCACCTTCAATCACAACATTCTCTCCCACTATTGTAACGACCTGTTTAGTCGTTTTGAGCAGCAGATTTTATTTCTGGAAAAACTGGCTGAGACGACGGAACCCACGACGGACCGTCATGGGCACGACGGACCGTCATGGGGTCTCGTTCCAAAACACTTAGAATTCTGAAATTTGGGTACTGAAATCGACTCTCTGAACTTCGTGATGACATGGCAGGACGGACCGTCGTGGGCACGAGAGACTGTCACAGACTCTTCAAGGAAATTGAGTCTCTAAACTCTGTGACGGAGCAGCAGGACGGACCGTCGCAGGC